>NC_056746.1:245465419-245510419 GCF_019279795.1 Protopterus annectens | reverse complement strand
GAAAGGTATTGACAACAAATGCTGAGATTAGTAAATACATACCCTTTACACCGATGTTTAATAAAAAAGGGATATGAACATTAAAGAAATGCTTGAGAACCAGGAAACTGGTAATCTGATAGAGAGATCTCAGAAGAGGTGTGGCACATACAAATGTGGATTTTGCCAACAATGTGGGAACATTTTAGAACAAGATGGTATTAACCTCCCTATGAGGATGTTTAAAATGAAGGCTAGGGAACACTTCAATTGTAATACCAACGGAGTGGTATATATTAGTGTATGTGAAAAAAGTAACAGTTTTTATATAGGCAGATGGAAAGACCCTTGAGAAGATGTATATATGAACATATGAATGATGTCTCCATGCAAAAAGATACAAATGCATTGTACAGGCACCAGAAAGAATGTGTAGATAGTAGATTTAAGTTCTATGTTTTGGAACAAGTAAAACGTGATTTAAGGGGTGGGTTATGGGAAGCCTGTTTGGGATATAAAGAGTTATACTGGCAGCTGAAATTGGATGCAACAAGAAAACCAGGGTTAAATGTCCATCTGAGCATTAATAGTGTCCTTAAGTTAAGGGCAACTAAGTTATAAGATATGTAGTCCATATTCATTTTAAATAGAAAATTGTAACTGGAATTATAATGAAGACATTTGGAATCATGCTTAATATTTAACATTACTACTCTGTACTAACAATTTTATTTTGTATATGTTTTAAACACATTTTTAAGCATAATAGCTTTGGGTGATAAACAACACAGTGAATGAATGAGTATTTAAAGTTAATTGATGACATCATATTAATTAATATTAATGAGATTAATTCATTGGGAAAATATGTATGAGTTGTATAAAAAGAGTGACTATTTCAGTATTCATATGTTCTGATGAAGCTCGGGAGATTCCTGGGTGAAAGCACTTAACTTGTATTGGGATTTTACTTGTATATATGTTTTTACTGATTTTGAACTGTGGAAGTATATTAAATGAGGAGGTTCATGACTCTATAGTGGTGTTTTGTTATTTGAACTGTGTGCTGCTGCACATTTTGCTCTTTGGGTAATGCTGCACTTGCCAACAACAGAACAAAAAGCTAATTCTTTTCAAAGATGCATTAATATTGACTTGGAGATGCAGCTTCTGTAAGATTTTAGAAAGAAAACATGGCCTAAGCAAAAAAAAAAAAAAAAAAACTTATAAGAAATAAGTTGTCTCCAGGGCTTAGTGTTCAATGCTAACAAAGTAGCACTTCTCAATATGGTTAAGAAGATACATGAAGCATATATTTGAATAGTAAGGTGCAAAGAAAGAGCAGTTAATATGGTGTATAGTGTTAACTCAAACAGGCAAGGAGATTTTTGAACTGAGCCATATGCATTGAATACCATAACAAAAATAAAGATACTGGTATATCCAGTTCAGGGTCATCCATGACATAGGGTGGGCAGAGAGGGCATATGTCTTTTCCATTTCAAAGAAGCTGCTTATCTTATTTGCACAGGCTATCATTCCAAGCGCTCTCAAATAATCACATTGACATAAAAAAACAAGTGAACATGTGGTTATTGCAACTTTCTTAATGCCCGTGTCCCTTTATTGGTAAAATCCACATTTATCCTCATAGACACATTTATTCACTTCCTAGAGGAGAAATGAAATCTTGCAGCAGGTGGCCCCTCACTCCAGTGAAAATTCATATTTTTCAGTCTCCCATATGGTAAGATTATCACCCCTCCATTCATCAGAATGTGGGATCATACATGTGGCTTGTGGGTGAGGATTTTAAAAATGAAGGTGACAGTACAGCGATGGAACACTCATGCAATGCCAGAAACATCAATATGTCAAATGACAGACCCACACAAGCCTCTTGTGTTACTGAGTGAATCCTGTCCCACATTGCAGCCAGGAAATGCTACAAGTCTCTATGAAAAAAGACCTGGCTGAAGTCAGAAAACTCATCCCTCCCTCGAGGATGGGTGAACCAACAAGAGCCATTCATTCCCAGGATTTTGTGTTGTTTCCTTCAGCACCTGAGACACTACTTGATCTCTGGTCTTCTGGGCTGTAGTCAAGGCTCCATCTACAGGGGATACATGATATTGTCATATGGCAATGACATGAATTTAGACAATTTGTTTATGAATGGGAATTCAGGCATATAGCATCTAGTGTACCTTGTCCATGATGAAATGGACAAGTTGTGATAACTATCCAAACAGTGAAGAATTTCATGTGGAGGATGAGTAGCAAAAGGATTGTCATCTTCAGTTTTGTATCCCTAAACCATATGGCCATTACCTCTGATTCCATAAATGGTCTGAATTTTCCACCAGACTGGGCAAAAAGAGCTGAGATGGAAACCTCTACAGCTACCACTACATCATGGTCACTATGGCCCTGGAGGCAGCTACTCAAGAACCTGGACTCAGCCCAGGAACAGTTAAGTAAAAACAGCTGGGGTGGAGGCCTCTGCAGCAATCACTACAATATGGTCTCTCCAACCCAGCAAGCAGCTATCCAAAAACTTGGACTCAACCCCAGGAACTCTCCAGCAAAAAGAGCTGAGATGAAGACCTCTACAGGGACCTCTACATCATGGTCACTCTGACCCTGCAGCCAAGCAGTTACCCAAGAACTTGGACTCAGCCCAAGGAAGACTCCAACAAAAAGAGCTGAGATGGAGACCTCTACAGCAACCACTACATCACGGTGACTTGCAAGCAACTATCCAAGAATTTGGACTCAACCCAAGGAACACTACAGCAAAAAGAGCTGAGGTGAAGACCTCTACAGCAGCCATGACATCACAGTCACTTCATTTGAATCATTTATTTCTACCCCATATGGCTGCTACCTCTGATTCCATAAATGGTCTGAATCTTTCCTCCAGACTCACAAGGCAAAAAGAGCTGATATGGAGACTTCTACATTAGCCAAGACACCATGTCACTCTGAACCCAGAAACACTCAAACAGGACAAAAACTGGACGAGATCACCATAGCTTAGTTGAATAATCATAAGTGCTCCAAGGGTTTGACCATTACCCCTTTAAATTTTTGGGATAAAGGAACACACTGCTGTAGCAACTCAGTCTCTCCCAAGCTTAACTATTAAATGATACCACCAACAGATTACCTACTTCACTTGTATTACTGATGTCAGAAATGAAAGAAATGTCCGTAAAGAAATGAATAGAGAAAGAATACAATTATGATACAAAAAGTGAAAGAAACATCAAAATACTCCCAGCTTTACAGAAACAAAAAACATGGGAATGACAACAGCCTGAAGCTGAATTTGGCAAAATATACAAGCTAAGGTCCTGTATTTTCTGTGTAGAAGGATTTGCAGGCATATGTATTACAAACACATCCAAATTAAAGTTCCAGTAAGGTGAACAACCACAGGCATCACAGCTAGTCTGCCATAGGAAACAGAAACTGTGAAAACTGTAGTAGTCAACAGCTGCAGGGTCAGACTCAGAAAGAGAGGGAGAGAGAGAGAGAGAGAGAGAGAGGCTGTTGAAGTCATGTCTTTAAATAGATATGTATCGTAGCAGGAACCAGAAGCTTATCTTGATCAATCAGTGCCCAGTGCCAGTATCATGAGCCAGTGTCCATCCTCCCATCTCTTCGATTGAAGAGCAGCAAAAGAAAGAAAAAAAAACTTCACTATAATAAGCCGATCTATTGCAGTTAGATCCACCCCCCCAGCTCATCCATTGAAGAGCAAATAAATAAATAAATAAATAAATAAAAATCAGATGTTCCTTCTACTGGCACACCAACCAAGTAACCAGATGCATGACATGCCACCCCCTTCCTCCTGCCATTCAAGTCCCATTTCTGTGCCCTGACCCCATCCTCCTTCAGCACATTGTACTTGAATAAAATAAATACATAATTTCTTCTTTTAAAGTGTAGGAAACTGCTTGCTACAAATGTAGCAGACAGTTACTACAGTCTATACCCTGTTTGCATGGAATGCTATGGCACTCATGTTTTCATTTATATAAAAAAAAATCTTCTTTTAAATTGTAGCAAACTACTTGTTACAAGTGTAGCAAACAGTTGCTACAGTTTATAATCTCTCTACATGGAGTGTTATAGTGCTTGGGTTTTAGTTAAAAAAAGTGTTTTTTTTTTTCACTTTTACTCTACAGTTTAGATAAACAGCTCTGCAGCATTCAGGTTTAACCACAAATGTAATACTGGCCTTTAAAAGCCAGTATTGCATTAAAGAGAGAGTGGGATCGGCTGATCACACCTACTCCCCCCAAAGTTTTGTGCCCAGGGAAGTTGCCCCTCTCGCCTAGCCCCAGCTACACTACTGACAAGAACTGTCCCAAAAGAAAGTTAGGATATCCATTGTAAATAAACCTCTTAAATACACCAGGTATGGAAGGCCACTGAAGAAACTTAACTCTCATATGGACTGTTCAGGAGTTTAGTTACAAGTGCACATAATTCATAGACAAAAGTTAATTTAACCAACCTACATAGTAACTAGCACTTTACTCTGTATCTTATAGGCTGCTGAGAGGCGACTTATGCTTGGCCTATAGGCAATCTCCAACCCTGCCCTAATTGAAATGCCACACATCTACAAGTCAAATGGCATACGAGTCACTTGCTCTATGGATCTCAACCTAGCCGGAGACATTAACACAACATGCTGAAGAGACAGATACCTGTATGTCTCCCAGAGACTTTGGCTTTTCTGGAATGGACTTCCTGTTCACGTAAAACAGAGGTCCTCACTGACCCTATTCAAACTCAACCTAGATAATTGGATGGGAGACCACAGATGTGTCCCTGGGGAGGCACCACTGTCCCTCATGGACAGAGGTAGTCAGTGTTGATCACAGACCTGCTCTGTTCATAAATTTGTTCTTTGAACTACCCAAAAAGAACAAATTAAATAGAGTATAAAGGATAAGTCCAGATAAAATCACTTTAGCTAGCAGATCTGATACCACCCAAGCCCTCTGGATTACCTCTATTTTAAAATGAGCAAATGGGGATACTTGGGATTAACATGGCTAGGCTTGTAAAGGCTCTAGTGCTGCTAGCCTAGTAACCTCCTATGAACTTATGACTGGTTTTGCAGTGTAATGACAAATGTGCATTCCACATGTCAGTCCTAAACATTCAAATTGCCATAGTATGTGTTTGAATACTCTTTGTGCAGTATTACTTATACCCCTGTGCATTGGGGTGTTCCACTCTGTCCAGTATTACTTATACCCCGATGCATGGGGATGTTCCACTCTGTGCAATATTACTTATACCCTTGTGCACTGGAGTGCTCCACTCTGTGAAGTATTACTTATACCCCTGTGCACTGGAGTGTTCCACTCTGTGCAGTATTACTTATACCCCTGTGCATTGGGGTGTTCCACTCTGTGCAGTATTACTTATACCCCTGTGCACTGGAGTGTTCCAGTCTGTGCAGTATTACTTATACCCCTGTGCACTGGAGTGTTCCACTCTGTGAAGTATTACTTATACCCCTGGGCACTGGAGTGTTCCACTCTGTGCAGTATTACTTATACCCCTGTGCATTGGGGTGTTCCACTCTGTGCAGTATTACTTATACCCCTGTGTATTGGGGTGTTCCAATCTGTGCAGTATTACTTATACCCCTGTGCACTGGAGTGTTCCAGTCTGTGCAGTATTACTTATACCCCTGTGCACTGGAGTGTTCCACTCTGTGAAGTATTACTTATACCCCTGTGCACTGGAGTGTTCCACTCTGTGCAGTATTACTTATACCCCTGTGCATTGGGGTGTTCCACTCTGTGCAGTATTACTTATACCCCTGTGCACTGGAGTGTTCCACTCTGTGAAGTATTACTTATACCCCTGTGCACTGGAGTGTTCCACTCTGTGCAGTATTACTTATACCCCTGTGCATTGGGGTGTTCCACTCTGTGCAGTATTACTTATACCCCTGTGCATTGGGGTGTTCCACTCTGTGCAGTATTACTTATACCCCTGTGCATTGGGGTGTTCCACTCTGTGCAATATTACTTATACCCCTGTGCATTGGGGTGTTCCACTCTGTGCAGTATTACTTATACCCCTGTGCACTGGAGTGTTCCAGTCTGTGCAGTATTACTTATACCCCTGTGCATTGGGGTGTTCCACTCTGTGCAGTATTACTTATACCCCTGTGCATTGGGGTGTTCCACTCTGTGCAGTATTACTTATACCCCTGTGCATTGGGGTGTTCCACTCTGTGCAGTATTACTTATACCCCTGTGCACTGGAGTGTTCCACTCTGTGCAATATTACTTATACCCTTGTGCACTGGAGTGTTCCACTCTGTCCAGTATTACTTATACCCCTGTGCATTGGGGTGTTCCACTCTGTGCAGTATTACTTATACCCCTGTGCATTGGGGTGTTCCACTCTGTGCAGTATTACTTATACCCCTGTGCACTAGAGTGTTCCACTCTGTGCAATATTACTTATACCCCTGTGCACTGGAGTGTTCCACTCTGTGCAATATTACTTATACCCCTGTGCACTGGAGTGTTCCACTCTGTCCAGTATTACTTATACCCCTGTGCATTGGGGTGTTCCACTCTGTGCAGTATTACTTATACCCCTGTGCATTGGGGTGTTCCACTCTGTCCAGTATTACTTATACCCCTGTGCATTGGGGTGTTCCACTCTGTGCAGTATTACTTATACCCCTGTGCATTGGGGTGTTCCACTCTGTGCAATATTACTTATACCCCTGTGCACTGGAGTGTTCCACTCTGTGAAGTATTACTTATACCCCTGTGCACTGGAGTGTTCCAGTCTGTGCAGTATTACTTATACCCCTGTGGATTGGGGTGTTCCACTCTGTGCAGTATTACTTATACCCCTGTGCATTGGGGTGTTCCACTCTGTGCAGTATTACTTATACCCCTGTGCACTGGAGTGTTCCAGTCTGTGCAGTATTACTTATACCCCTGTGCATTGGGGTGTTCCACTCTGTGCAGTATTACTTATACCCCTGTGCATTGGGGTGTTCCACTCTGTGCAGTATTACTTATAACCCTGTGCATTGGGGTGTTCCACTCTGTGCAGTATTACTTATAACCCTGTGCATTGGGGTGTTCCACTCTGTGCAGTATTACTTATAACCCTGTGCATTGGGGTGTTCCACTCTGTGCAGTATTACTTATACCCCTGTGCACTGGAGTGTTCCAGTCTGTGCAGTATTACTTATACCCCTGTGCATTGGGGTGTTCCACTCTGTGCAGTATTACTTATAACCCTGTGCATTGGGGTGTTCCACTCTGTGCAGTATTACTTATACCCCTGTGTATTGGGGTGTTCCAATCTGTGCAGTATTACTTATATCACTGTGTATTGGGGTGTTCCACTCTGTGCAGTATTACTTATAACCCTGTGCATTGGGGTGTTCCACTCTGTGCAGTATTACTTATACCCCTGTGCATTGGGGTGTTCCACTCTGTGCAGTATTACTTATACCCCTGTGCATTGGGGTGTTCCACTCTGTGCAGTATTACTTATAACCCTGTGCATTGGGGTGTTCCACTCTGTGCAGTATTACTTATAACCCTGTGCATTGGGGTGTTCCACTCTGTGCAGTATTACTTATAACCCTGTGCATTGGGGTGTTCCACTCTGTGCAGTATTACTTATACCCCTGTGCACTGGAGTGTTCCAGTCTGTGCAGTATTACTTATACCCCTGTGCATTGGGGTGTTCCACTCTGTGCAGTATTACTTATAACCCTGTGCATTGGGGTGTTCCACTCTGTGCAGTATTACTTATACCCCTGTGTATTGGGGTGTTCCAATCTGTGCAATATTACTTATATCACTGTGTATTGGGGTGTTCCACTCTGTTTCTGTGAAGCAGTGCATTATCACTGCTCAACTGAACTGCTGTGCTTTTCTATAATTATTTGTAGCATACTCACATCTAAACCTGTGCGTTCATACACTCATATCACAGGTAAAAAGCACCTGAGGACCATTCCTCCTACCTGGTTAACAACAATTAATAATAATAGTAGTAATAACTTAAAAAGGAAAAGTTGTTTTTAATTAAAATGACTTTTTGAAGATGTACAAAATGTGTTTTTTATTAAAATAACATATGATGTGCTTAGTATACTGTTAAAATTATGTCACTATATTTATTCGCTAGGTCTTTCTACATGTAAACATTACTTAAATGTATGTGTTGATGCACTTTTGGCCCAGGTGTTGACTGAAAAGGCTCTTTTTGACCAGCTCATCCACCTGCTTAAACTTAAACAAAGTAATACATGCTACTTTATGCGCATGCACACACACACACACACACACACACACACACACACACACACACGCACGCACACACACACACACACACACACACACACACACACACACACACACACACACACACACACAGACACACACACCTGGGGGCCGAAGTTGAAGTTTAGCAATTTTTCCTTTATAAGTATATCAACATTATGCAACAAGTCAAAAAGAACACTTGGTTTGTTTCAGATAGGCCATGCATTGACATACATGGGCCTGTTTGGGGGTAGAGGACAGCAAGTCCCACAAATGGGTCTTCAGTGATGAGGAGGCTGCTTCATATTCCATGCTTGGGGGTGCTACATAACCCTAACAAACCAGCAGTTTCTCGCAAAGGAACCTTCCTGGGGAGCCTCTAGTTGGTTCCAGCAGAACTCCTGCACATAATTCCCAGTTGAGGATTGTAGAGAAGTTGCTTAGTTCATATGGTGCATTCACAATAGAAGTAGCAACATGGGGACAGGCGCAGGCTCATGTTGATTCATAATCCCATGCTGTGCTTCACTGTCATGAATCAAGTGCAAAATGGAAAATGGAAGCAAATGGCCACAAAATGACATGCAAATGAAACAAGGTAGTAAAACGAGGTCCTAATGATATTAAAATGTATGCAAGATGAACATAGTCATGATACATTAGATATGTATTGATCAAAGTTTTCAGAACACCAACAATGTCTTTGTTGCAGATACCAAAAATCTTCACAGTCACAGCAGCTGTTAGCAGCACACTATAGTCCTTAGCACTGCTGGTATGCACACAGCACTATTTACTGTCAACATAAACCATACCAGTAGTGGTTGACATGCCACAGTTTCACAGATCAGATGCTGCTCGGGACATCTTTTGGGCTTTTTCACCTTCACACAGAAGCAAGAAAAATGGGTGACTTTCCCTAGATGTGGAGACAAATTTATGTATATCTATTTCCAGAACTATCTAAAGTTTCTTTCAAAAACAACTATAGACATGTTGGATATTTTGTGAGCTCCTGCCTCTGAGCAAATTCCTCACTATATTACTTCAAAATATGCAGGATCATTTATTGTTTGCTAGCACACCCCAGGAGAATAACAACACTCTCAGTATGCATGCCATGGGGATGTGGTTGTGACAGGTACCTATGCTCCCTTTGGTACACTGTTGTGTATTCACTGGCACAGCATGGCTGTTGTCACACTTTCAGAGGGTGGGACACAATGACAAGGTAATGTTGATACCTGTGCTGGATGGTAAGCTACAGATGCCCAAGTTACAGTCTAATGCCGTGGCACTGTCTGTGTCCATCTCGAGTGTGGATACACCCTCATTACCAGCTGAATATGTGCAGAGAAGCTTACTACATATGGACATAAGATATGTAACTGGACAGTTTCACATTGTCATGTGCACCCTGTACCTTGTGCATTTTTCATTCTAACTATCATCATTCGTCTGCCTTCTGTATATCTCTGTCCCCCCTCTCTCGCCCCATCCTGTGCACTTCTGTTCTTGCTTGTCTTTCTGCCCCACAGACTCATCTATCCCCCTTTCCTACCCTGCTTTTCTTTTCACACACTGCCTCCTCCCTTCTCTCCACAAAAGGGCTCAATCCCTGCAACAGTTCCCATTTTCCTGCTCTCCTACATGCGTCTGCGTGTTTTCTTTGTGTAATCCTCTGCTTACTCTTTTCTCTCTTTCCTTTATATCCCCTTGGTTCCCTTTTATGACTGCAACAAATGTCCACAAATATGGACAACCATAGCAGTATACTGCCCTTTCCTCACTTGTCCATCTCAGAGAAAGCCCAGTTATATAACTAGATTACACTGGATAGACATGACGTTATACAGCTTGCCATCAGCAGAAGAATTCTCAATCTAGGAACCACACACCTGCTCTACACAATCATTTGGATAACCTTCCTTAAGACCCAAGTAACTGTGGCAAAACTCCAATTGCACAGCATTTTCTGTTTCTAAGACAAGACTGTACAGTTCTGCATGTAAATTAACAAGCCCCTCTTCTAACTCTTATTTTTAATGCACATTATGCCTCTACAAATTTTCCTGAAGCCCTTCTGTAGTTTCTCCTTGGTCACTTTTCAATATGTTCATTTGTTCCTGCCTGTACCTATTCTGACAAATTTCTATGGCCCTCCAGTGCAAAGCTAAAGGTAAAGAATTCATTCAGTACTTCTGTCTGACTTCAACATTTTTTTCAAATCCACCCTTAAGCAATCTCCTGCCTATTCCACCTAAATTCCCACTGTATATGAAATATTACTTCTTCACATCCCTCACCCTTTGCCATTTCACACTCAGACACTGTGGTTCAGCAGGTGCACTTTTTGCATGATCTTCATAAATCTTTGTCATTTTCTCCAACTTTTCACATGCTTATTATAGGCCTTACTCTTTTTTTTATTGAAGACCACTCTTACCTCCTTTTATTTAGCCAAACTAGATGTCTCCTCTGTGAACATTTCTTTTGATACTAAATGTCCTTCTTTTCTTCACAGCTGTCTTACTGAGACCCTACCGTTACTTGTCCATTTTTAATTCCTGCCATCTTTCAATATTATTCCTCAGTGAGTTTCACAGCAGACTGAAACATTTTGTATAGTCACAGATCTCTGTTCTTGTGGAACATGCTGGCATTGCTTCAAGAATAATAACTGTTAGCTACTTGTCTCACAAGCAGATCGTTTCTCATCTACAGGGGTTGAAAGTCATGAATATTCATGTTTTCTGTTAGTCTCTGCAAAACACCAGTTTTCTTTCAGAATCTTTATAATTCCCTCTTTCTAGATATGGACATCTCCCAAATTTACCACTAAAAGATTAAGTTTCCCTATGACTAAGATTCTCATTTTCTTTGCTAAGACACTAATCCTGTTTTGGGGATTATCATTTATCTATTTTCTTATACCCGATAGCCTACATACTATAACTACCCACCAAGGATTTTTTGCTTCCTCTTCCATTTTCAGTGTCAGTGTCCCTTTCCTCCCTTCAATATCCCCAGTCCATCGTCCTCAATGTTATATTTACCAATTCAGTTATGCCATGAAAACCTCAACTCCTTTGCTTTCCCCATCCCTTCTGTATGCCCGTGTATCCAAGTATTATTGTACCCCACTCCTTCCTGGAGCTACTCATGATTCAGACATGTCAATATTGTTGTCTCCATGTTTGAGAAACCAAATAGCTCAGTCAGTATTTTATTTGACCTTCAAGCCTTCTACAGTGTTTCCCCCATATACTTTAAATGCATAGTATTGCCTTTCTTGTTTTGAGCTACATTTCACATTACACTTCTACCGCTGTCAGTCATGCTTGTCTTTCTACATAAAATATTTGGAATAACTGAAGAACCAATAAATGTAAAAGAAACCGAGTATTTTGTAAGAGGAAAAATGTCTTTATTTTATGTTGGTGACTGATGAATTTATTTTTATGTGATGACACTTTTGTCTTATGACCATTGCTAAAGTTCATATTGTGTGTGTGTGTTTTCCAACAGATTGTTGTATTTCTGTGTTATGGGGCAGTGCTGAACAAATGGGTGCTGCAGACCTACAACCCAGAATACATGAAAAGCCCCCTGGTCTACCATCCTGGCCACAGGATTCGAGTCTGGAGGTTCTTCACCTACATGTTCATGCATGTTGGGTAAGTGTTTGGATTGTTCTGATGCTCTTGGAGGAAGTGGACAAAATGTTAGTTAGAAAATAATTTGTGAAGTTCATTGCATGAAAAGTTTTGTGGTTTTGAAAGCTGCACTTTGGTTGGATTGATTGAGGCGTGGCAGGAGCAGAGCAGAAGAATGAAAAAACTTTGGTGTGGCCAACAACTCCATCTTCTACTGAGATAAATATGATGTTTGACTACTGAGATAAATATGATGTTTGACTACTGAGATACATATGCTGTTTAATGTTTTGTTCCTATTAAGCTAAGGTTGTTGATTTTTTCATGTAATTATATATGAGGAATATTTCAATTTCACTTTATATTTGCTGGTTTGCTTTATAGCAGTTTGCAATCTTGCATGTGTAATTCTTATCACAGTATGTGACAGGCTACTTGATTCATAAGAGAATTAAATCTGTAAACTGCAGACTTTATTCCTGATGCACATATACAGTTGATGTACAACATCCTGGAATTAGATTTAAAACACATTTATCTTAGTTCTATTTTATAATTTCAGCTGCTGACTCCAGCATATATTATTTTGTTTATTTAATGTTTTATTTAGTGTTGAGTATGATGGTTTTGGTTTGAGTTACAACTGTTTATGGCTTCTAGGTTGCATTTCATACTGTGCTGTCTTACAGTATAGGTCTCAGTACAGATATTTGGGGTGAAAGGATTTTGCCAATCTATCTTCTGTTTTGTACTTAGTGCTGGATTAGATAGGTACATTTCAAAGGACATACCTTTAAACTAAGCTGAAAGAGGGCAATGAGTGTTACAGAAGCAGAAGGGTTACATATTCAGGCAGTGGTTAGAAAGTAAAAACAGTTGGCAGAATATAGTAGAGAAACAAACCAGGGTAATTTGGAATGTGATTGGGTGGCATTTCATTGCAGTGCAACGGGATATGTGTAGGAAGATGATGTGGCTACAAACAGGATGAGAGGGTGGCATAACTGGCGCCAAAGAAACAGGAGTCAATAACAATAGGAGGTTGGACATGGGGGTGCCTGTACATGGTTATGAGTCTAATGCCCTCTTTAGCATGTATCTCTTCAGACATATGTAACAACTGGAACACTGGCAGAGATATCTTGCTGAAAGGATACAAGGCTTAAGCAATATGTTCTATGTTGACTGACTCAAAGCTCAGTCACTATACTCTGAATCCTACAGAATGCTAAGAGGTGACCTGTCTCTAGCATATAAGGCATCCTCAGGCCCAGTACTGATGGACTTACTACACATCAGCAAGACAAATGGCATCAGAAATACTTGGTCTTGGGCTTTAAACCTGTTCTGCAGCATCAATAGAACAGTTTGGAGGGAGAGGTACATCTGGCAGAGGATACAGGTGTTCTGGAACAGACTCTCCATCTATGCAAAACAAATCTCATCCCTGTCCATATTCAAATACAACTTGGATTTAAGGATATAAAAAAGTAAATTTACTCCAAGACTGCCCCTTGTACTACTAATTGACAGAGGCAGCTCCTAAATGCTTTATCCATTGCATGCATCCCTCATATTATCTATGAATGATATCAGTTGTTCTTATCAAGCGTAATATATAATTACTGACCATGGGATGAGTAAGACCAATATAACACCAAATGGGATAGGTTAATTCAAGCACCAAAAGGGAAATTGGCTAGGCTTAAAATGGCCAGCAAAGGCAGCTGCACCAATAATACTTACTTATGAAACTATGAAGAGATGGAGGTGGAAAAGCAATCTAAAGTGCAGTATCAGATGTGAGGCCACATGGGAAGATTTAGTATATGCAATGTATATCTTTGATTATGCTTACATTAGGCTGCAGGAAGGTGTGTATATCACCTTTCTGTCTTGGAGGCAGTCAGAGTGAAGGTCTCAGAGGTGGGTCTATATCAGAAAATAGGCATTTCAAAAGGTCAAAGCAGAGTTATTTGACATGAAAATGTCAAATGGTGAGTTGGTCGAAAGGCCAAAACACAGATTTCTTTCCAAGGGAAAGAAATCAGAAGGCCAACAGACAACATGACATAAAAACTAACATATTTAAGTGGAGAGCTTTGCACCCCACAACCCCCACCATGGAGGGCTGTGCCCCTGCACCCCCCTAACTAAATATTCTAACTCCAAGACCGCACTACAGTCGTGGGAAAGGGCAGGTGTGACAGAACGGCCAACCGATTTCTTTCCCTTGGAAAGAAATCAATGTTTTGGCCGTTCGACAAACTCAGAGTTCGACATTTTCGTGTCGAATAAAGGTGCTTCGACATTTTCAAATGTCGATAATCTGATATAGACCCCTCAGAGGCTTGCAGTACATCAATAATACCAGTCAGGTTTATATGAGCTTTCTGACAAACATTCAAATGCTATGTCAGATGTGAAGAAATGTTTATTTATTTTTGAGAGTTTATGTATTAAACGAGCAAGGGAAGACATTTCTGTTAGAAAGATGGTCTAATTGCAAACAGGAGACTATTTTCTTCCAGCAAGGCAATTTAGCAGAAAAATGGAAGCTGAAAAACCAAAAATGTGATTTATTCTTCATTGCAAGTAAAATAGCTGTGAAGCTTATAAAAGTACGATGTACTGTATTTTTGTTTGCCATTGGGGAAGTAGCCTTAAAGACAGTCAAGTCTCAACTTTTAGTAGATGAGAATGAAGGAACTAACAGCAATTAAGAGGAGTTCAGGAAGGATTGTGAGCTTAGAAAGACCTCGTTTTTGCTACCATTTTTTTATAATTGAACAAGGCCTTACAGAGACACAGAAGCCTCTTTTACTGACGAACTGCACCAAGCACTGTGAATTTGGTGAGTTGCATAAATCTTTGATAACAGATAGAATTGTTTGTGGTATATCAAATGATTGATCAAGTCCTTTTATATTGCACAAAGGGACTGTGTTGAGAACTAGGGATGTCATTATGAGCCTATGAATCTCAGTGACAGGCTATCAAGGAGCAGATGTCACCTTATCAAAAGCTGTAGACTTATGCAAAGCAAGTGAAATTACAAGTACACAGATACTGGAAGTAGCTGAGGAAATGGAAGTCTGCAAAATAAAATCTGTCTCTTAAACTGTGGAAATGAGAAATCAGCTTAGGGCAGCAAAATCCAAAAATGCATCAGAAACACAGACAAGAATGCAAGTCAAGAATTTTAGAAACAAATGCTGAGAAATAATAACAAAATGTTGAATTTAAATGGCCCACAGTTGCAGAGTGTAGTATTATGTCTGAAGATGTTTTTTTGAAGCACTGGGGCCTAAAGATGTAGAAAAGAGTTTTGTAAACCATGCTAAAATATTCATTACATCGAATTAAGTAATTAAATAAAACACTAATGGTGCTTAAGAATAAAAATAACAAGTGTAAGTTCTAGTTTAAAATTATAGCACCAAAAAGCTATTTTTAGGGCCATTTGGCTTGTGGGAAGCTAGGGATAGTAATATGTGTGATGATAGGAGGTGCTGCCAGCACAGCTAGCTGGAATTTTGTAAATAATTATATGTCATTTGTGAATATCAAACAGATTTATACAAGATGCTTGTGTTATAAATGTATTAGAACTATATATCATGTATATATCAAACTGACTTGTACAGATGTTTGTGTTGAAAAGGTATTTGTGAAGTGCTTGTGTTTGAAATATATTCATAGTGTGCCATACTGGAGAGAAGAGAAATGTACATGCACTATCATAACTGTTTAAATGTGTATGTTTTAACAGAGGAAACTGGAAGGTTAACCTCAGTCCAGGAAACTTTAAAATATATCTGAAATTAAACCACTTTGCGGGCTAGGCCATAAAGATGTTATCTCACAGGTTTCAATGCAGCTAGAGACACAAAATCTGTACCAGGAAGCTTTCTGTATTGTCTTTGGGGTGAACTAATTACTACTCTGGAAGAATGGAGGTATGAAATTGTTTTATGACTTCCAGCACCTGCCACAGATCTGAACAAAAGTCCTTGTGTATGTATTTGTACAGGTAGGTGCTTAATCCTCCAGCTTCCAGCATTGGGGGTTTGCATGGGAACTAGAAGTCAGATAACAAGAAGTGATGTGATTCTGCAAGCTATCCCAGAAGTAATATTTTAGATATTATTTGAGAAGTCTCTTAATGAGACAAAGCATTCTGTATTCTGTCTTTGGCCTGACAACAAGAAGGACCATTCACCCCATTATCTGTCTTGCTCTATTAAGTAAGTAGGGAATAGTATAATTCTCTTAGATTCAATCAGAAATATAGTGAAGCTTAGTTTAGATATTGTTTTTCATTTTTTGTCTGAGTCTGTCCTTCAATGTTATTTTAAATATGTCCTGTGAATTTGATCTCTGATGTTATTGTGAATATATGCTTAGCATTTTCTTGTTCTTTTATTGGTTATTATTAAATATATTTAAACCTTTCATTGTGCCTTATCTTTGTAGAGATATTTATGTTTTGAGAGTATTTGTATATTTATTCAGTGACACGTTGCAGGCCATTCCTAATAGCCTTGCTGTTGGTCAAACTACCATTTGTAGTAATATAAATTTCACTCAGCATATTGGGTACCCTTGAAAGGGCCTTAAGGTAGCTGGCAGGAGTGTCTGATGGTGATGGTAACTACCTTATAGTCTGGGCAAAAGGGTCATAGCTAGTAAACCTGCCAGCCTTTCCCAGGTGTGTGTATGTGTGTGTGTGTGTGTGTGTGTGTGTGTGTGTGTGTGTGTGTGTGTGTGTGTGTGTGTGTGTGTGTGTGTTTGTGTGTGTGTGTGTGTGTGTGTGTGTGTGTGTGTAAATCAAATCTCCAAGAGTGTTTGTGTCAGCTTCTTGGGCAGTGACACTAAGCATTGAATGGACAGAGAGGGTGCTGGAGGTCTTGGCCTGGACACTTAGCTGAGATCTCAACTCTATAGCTGTGCCGGTGGGGAGTCTTATTGAGGATATGGAGAAAGAGGGAGGAACCAGACCCAGAATGACTGTGTTCACTGTGTGCTCTTATGGGAAACTTTGCTTGATTGTGTTTGTTGCACAGAGCTGCATCTGGAGATACTGCATGTGTACTTGGTATCCTCCCAGTGAATGTCCCCCAGTGGTGCCAGTGGTGAGGAATGAGGCTGGTTGATTACTGGCTCAGACGTGGTGGGGTGTCACAATATGCATTCACATTATGATAGCAAAGATGGAAAGTTTTCCTGTACACATTCAGAAACAGTCGTGTGATCATCTACAATACTGTACAGAGCCATGGCAATGATACCAAGGGAATATCATACACAAACAAATCCTAATGCTGTCTAGTGTCATATGCTGTAAGACAGGCACCAGTAGCAGACAAGTGTAGACCTGAGCAGGAATCAAAACACGTAGAAAGCTTAGATTTAATTAAGAAGCATTTTGAGCAAACAGAATGTGAGAATACTCTTGTTACTGTTTTGAAGCAAGGTAAGATTTACATTTATATTGATCAGCAAAATGTGAATAAAGTGCTTAAATGAGAATATTGCTTTGCTTTGCCTTTTATATGATACAATAGACTCCATTTGTGTACCTTACCATGTGGTGCTCTATACTAAACTACTGTGCCTTGCCTTACCCTACACTATAACAGATCACCCTTTTGTGCTCCATCCTGCAATAACTGTAGTACATTAGCCTTCTGCATGCTCCACAACATTATGGTACCCTATCATACACTATACTACTGAGTCTGACCATAAACTACAGTTCATTTGCCTAACATGTCTTGCTGTACACTGTAGTACATTAACCTACACCACACTATATTGTGCTACCCTTCTCTGCCTAGTCTACACAATACACTATTCTGCAGTGTCTGCTTACTTAATTATCCTGCTGTGCCCTATTCTGTACTGTGATATACACTACACTACAGCATAATATCCTGCAGTGTCTTACTCTGTTTTACTCTACATTACTATGCTACACAACACTACAGAACGATATCCTGCAGTCCCCTTCACTGCTTTACTTTACATTACTAAGCTACTTAACAATGCAGCTCACTACTCTGCTTTGTCCTACCTTGCTTTACTCTACATTACTGCACTATACTCACCACTGAAGTACACAGCTATGCTGTACTTTTCCCTATACTTCATTATTCTGTGCTAATGTGCCTATCCCTACATAACAGTGTGATACCATAATGTGCTTCACCTTACATTGCAGCATAGTATGCTAATGTGCCCTTCCCTAAACTACAGTACACTATACCACCTTACTATGCACTTCCCTACACTACTGAACAGTACCTTACTGTGAACTATGTTATACTAAACTACACTGCACTACCGTATTGTGCCTTACCATACACTAGGCTATACTGCCTACTCTGCCCTATTCTACACTGTGCTATGCCACTATACTGTGCTCTGTCACACTCTAATACTAGTATACTACTATATGGCTTGACCTTACCTTCTCATACAATATAGCACATTACTCTGCAGTGCTGTATGTTACTCATTTATTTTATTTTTGTATTCATTTTTTTGACATGGAATTAGAAAATGGAATAAAAGATGAAATTAAAACAAGCAGTACCAACAACCAACAGTCTGGCAGTTAGCCCAGAGAATTAAGGTTATGAGCGATTAACAAGCTGCTTCCTATAGTCAACTATTTGATTCCTTCTGCTTCTATTTACCTAATGTATCGCTCTGAGTAAGTCAATTAACCAGGCAGCCCCCTGAGAAATTGGTCTAGGCTACTCATCTGTCTCCTGGACTGTATGCCTAGTAACTATCTATGAACAAATCTGTTAGCAGTGGTATTAGATAAAGAAAGAAAACAACAGTGCTAATTCTTATCATGGTACTATAAAAACTTATAAAACTAAGTTAGTTTACAAATAAATTAAATATCATAGCAGTAAAATTACTAAAGTAATAATTTAACTAAGTGTATCATCAAGCATCCACAATGGTTTACACATTTATGTCACAGATAAACTGTTTACCAAGATACCAGGCCTGTAAAGCTACCATGACAAGACATCAGCAACTTTCCAGCATATTTAATTATGTGTTGTACTTCACCAGACCTTATAGCATAAAATTATGGAAAACAGAGCCAACCACAAAGAGTTCATCACTCTCTTCAGTATTTCTAGATGCATTGGTCATGCTCTAAGAAGAAAAGACGGACTTCATTGCTAACTCTTGATTGGTTCCTTGTTGCAGTTGCATGATTGAGCAGGCTTACTGCAGTGTTTATATTTCGACTAGAAGCCTCCAGTCTTAGTCATATCAGATACAGTGTGTTTTCAATGAAAATGGTAGCTGATTGCTGATTGACATGTCACATGCACATGATTCGTTTATTAATGGATCGAGTGGAACTCTACCTGTGGGGCAGTGAGTGTGTGTGTGTGAGTGTGTGTGTGTGTGTGTGTGTGTCAGAGTGCCAAGAAATATGCAGATACTTTATAGAAACAATGTAATATATTTAGTATTTAATATAAGCGTGTGTGTGTGTGTGTGTGTGTGTGTGTGTGTGTGTGTGTGTGTGTGTGTGTGTGTGTGTGTCAGAGTGCCAAGAAATATGCAGATACTTTATAGAAACAATGTAATATATTTAGTATTTAATATAAGCGTGTGTGTGTGTGTGTGTGTGTGTGTGTGTGTGTGTGTGTGTGTGTGTGTGTGTGTGTGTGTGTCAGAGTGCCAAGAAATATGCAGATACTTTATAGAAACAATGTAATATACTTAGTATTTAATAAATTTAACCTTGTATTCAGAAATGTGAAGAAACTGTCTCTGATATTTTTAAGTACATAAGGAAGGTTGCCACTTACCACAGAGTATATTACCAAGAGTAATAAAGCAGTACTTAACTCTGGGGCCCGATTCCAAAAGACTTGCTCTCAGTATTAGTGAATCTGGGTCCTACTGTAAGCCTGCTTACAGATAGGCCTTACACCAAAGTAAGTTGTTATACTGAGAGCAAGTCTTTCAGAATCAGGACAGACTTATACTGAGTGCAACTCTTTTGGAATCTGGCCCTGTGTTTATCAAATATCTTGACAAAAATAACCCTGGCTAAATGGCATAGAGGACCTGAACCCTGGCTATGAAGCACATGACTCAAGTTCAGTTAGTGGCTATGGTGCTGGAGTAGCAGGGGTAGTGGCTAGTCAGCTTGTGTCAGCTCACCCTTCCTGAGGAAGGACAGGGGGGTGACACTTGGCTGGGCACACCTCCATGATTAAGTTACTAGTAAAGGCCAGGGTCACGTAATCAGGTAGTCTACAAGTTGGGCAGGGCTTTGGTTGAATCACACACAAAGGTGTGGGCAATTACACTATGAGCCCATTGCGTGCCTTTCCCTTGGAAGCTATGAGCATTGGTAACATGGGAAATGTGAAAACAAAAAGTCCTAATGGATGACTGGATAACAGCTTCACAATCAGCTCTTGCCTCACAGAAACAAATGGGCTCAAAATAGCTTTAACCAGTGGGACAAACAAGCCATATAGATATGGAATGGGGACCAAAAATATATTTTTTTAAATCTTGACAAAAATTAATTATCACACACACGGAATCTTCAAAATATGAAAATGAGTGATGACTTTGACCACTTAAAAATATTTTGTCAAAAAATGTATTTAGATCATGTGTCATTTCATTTTTAATGCCAAAAAGAACATTTCTATAAATATAAATGCAGAAAAAAAGCAAAGGCAAGGCTCCAGTTTCTTCACACAGCTGTTTATTAACACACACGCTTTCACTAAATGCTTCTTCAACTGGAGCCTTGCCTTTACTTTTTTCTGCATTTATTCTTGGACTTTTGAGGCTTACTGCTGAGGCACCTGGATTTTGTTGGTTTTTGCTTTTCATTTTCATTTCTATAAAGATGCCATACAGATTACAAGAGAGAAGCTCCTGAATTAAACCTTCAAAGATCAGCAAATAGGATCAAACAGTTAATTATCAGTGTATGTGTTCTATCCAAACAGTGATGTTACTACACAAAGTCAGAAGACGTAAGCAGTATGACTGACAGTTAACTGACAGAGCATTAGATTAGTAGCATAACGAGGGAATAAAATCCCTACAAACTTATTTTCAGCCTGTTGATACAGATGTAGACTTTCCTTGTCGGTATCCATAGTGGATCATTTGAATAGCTAACTTCATAAACAATGCACATCATTTAATATTTCTGAGGGCAATACAATGAAAGCTATGTTTGTCCATATGGCTGTTTGGAAGATACAGCTGCTGTACCAAATATTGTCAGAAACTGAAGATACTTATGCAACAATACAGGGAAAAAAATAACACCATGCTTACCACTACAAAACGATGTACCATGTAAAGTGTTTATATATATGATGTGATATAGGTGATATGGTACCCAAAATAAACAGTAGTTAGTTATTACACTTATTCCATAGCTATGGCAAGGAACTGTAGTCTTACAAATATTAGTTTATAAATGAAAATACAATTCACTCACACTGCTGTATAGTAAAAGTAAACTGTAAGGGACACCAATGTCACATAGAAAATATATTCCACTGTAGAACGTCTGTTGTAGCAAAAGCATTAAACAATGACAGAATTTAGGAACTCAACAGTGTACAAAAGAGAAAATACAGTAAAGATAAACACAATAATATATACAACTGTCATGTGTAGAAGTTGTGGGGTACTACTTGAACTGAACTGCTTGATTTTCAAGCAGTAAAACAAGTATGAACTGTAGAAGTCCACAACATTTGTGCAAGCAATATAATGAGGACCAAGACAAACACTTCATGGAATATCAAAGGTTAGACTCCCAAAATAACAGAAGGAGTCACATTCAGAATAAAAAAATGTGTCAAAAAGTCAAACTCAAAAATTGAAATTGAAAACTTGACAGATGACACATGTACATCATTCCTACTGATAAGAATAAAAAAAAGATGAACAACTGCAGCTAAGAAACATCAGGATAAACATGTTTACATGTTAAGTCAGTCAGCAAAGTGAATGAAGTTTTTAACAAATTGTTAAACTTGTAGCAAGGGGATAATATCCTTCCAATTCTATGGAACTGTAACAGGCATTGGAATACTTCCAACCAGATGTCAGTGTAACTAGAAATGCATCTTGGATAAAAATCCATGAAATGCAAAGCAAAGATTCTTTTATACTCATTTACCTTACAGCAAAGCCAGTAGGCCTTACTGAAAACTTAAATACACTACAAGGAGTAGCTCCAAAAAATCAATATGTCAGAAAACTTGCTTACAGAAAGGGGAAGATGTAATGAGTTAGCAGACTGTGCAAACAAAAAGTAGTCTCACTGAGACAGAAGGTGAAACAGAGAAAAGGACTAAGATACGGTGAATCAGTTCTGTCAGTAACCCCCGACACAGAAGTGATGACACTGATACAGATGCTTCTACCTAAGAGGTATGAATTTTACAAGCTATATAGCTGGAGTGCATGTTTCGCTTGCGTGCTGTACTCTGTGTGACTATTGTTGATTTCTACTGCATTTTATTTTGAAATGAAGTTTCTCATTTAAGGTTTGGTTATTTCTATTTTTTATCTTTTTCTTATATGACATTTGTTTTGTTTTAATGTTTCTGTTCTGTTTGAGTTTTAAGAGGTCTTGGCTAGGGTCAGTTAGAAAAGTTAGCAAAGAATTCCTTTGCAAACAGGGAATAACATCAGCTAATTAGTGGTAGGAGCTGAGAACTAGCATTCTTCATTTAGCTTGAGTTATTTGGAGGCATCTCTATTTAGCTGGAATGCTTGTTTGGCTTGCTTGTTGTACTCTGCTTGAATATTGCTTATCGCTGTCTGCATTTTTATTAAACTTGGTGGATTTGAGTTATCAGCCTCCACTAAAAATCTTATTTTGGACACTCCTCCCAGTCCAATATCATCAGTTCATTCTACTGAGTACGGAGAGATAAGTTGGGAAGGCCCACTCCATTAGTTTCTTAACCTTGAATTATCATTTGTTTCCTCCCTTCCCACTTACTAAAAAACTTGCACTTTATTCAGCTGCTTTTACTGCATTTGTGTTTCTTCCTATTTTACTACTTTATTTTGCTTTTGCTGCTCATTCTTAAAAGTGTTCAATTGCATTTATTCTGCTGCATTTGCTTATTAATAGCCTGATTATATTGTAACTGTTAAATAAAACCTCTTAGTTTTGGTTTAAGTACTTTGGCTTCAGGTCAGTTATTTTACATTAAGAAGGTTTGTGGTCTACACTCTTGTGGGAGGAGAAGGTAGCCTCTGCCCTTCTGAGTTGTGAATTGCTGGTGAAAGCTTATTGTTGCTGTTTTTCTAAGTGTCTCTGTTCTGGTTTAAGCACACGGGTTCCAAACCAGTTATTTTACATTAGGAAAGCTTGTGGTCTAGACTCTTGTGGCAGGAGAGTGTAGCCTACACCCTTCTAAGCTGGGAATTGCTGATGAAGGCTTATTGTGTCTGTTATTCTACGTGTGTTTATTCTGGTTTAAGCATTTGGGTTCCAGACCAGTTATTTCATACTAGGAAAATTTGTGGTCTACACTCTTGTGGGAGTATTCTACTGATCTGCTGCTTTCTTTCGACTGTTTTTTTTTTGTTTTGTTTTTTTTTTTTGTTTGTTTTTTGCTGTCACTTCAATTTTATACATTTTATAGTGTAGGCTAGATTCGGGCTTGTTGAATCTAGACTGCTTTGTATCATTTGAGCACTAAAACTAGACATCTTACATTAAGAAGGGTCCTGCACCCTTGTGGCAGAAATGTGCAGCCAAAGACCCATCTGAGTTTGGCATTGCTGGAACAAGTCTCAGTCTTGGTCTTTCCCTTTGGTTAATTTAGAGGTTACAAACAAGCAATCAATCTTCTGTGTTATTTGAAGCATCCACTGCCTGCTACTGAAAAATAAGTATCATTTTTACTTGGTCTCCACTTGTTGCATTGTATTTTACTGTGTGCTGTTATTTATGAACTGTATTTTACTGCATCTTTGCTGTTTCCTGCATTTTAGGCTAGCATAGACTTGGTTCAGATTTGCTGGACCCAGTTTGTTTTTACAGTTTCTGTGCACTAATTCAGCTTTCCTCCACAAAAGAGAGCCTGCCCCTACACCCTAGTGAGAGTAGAGTGTAGCTAAGGACCTATCTAAGTGGTGCTTGTTGGCCCAGGTCCCAGTCTAGTGTGCTACTATTAGTGAGAGTGTTTGAAACCAGTTTAATTTCATTTACCAGAGCTGCACAGAGGTTAGCAATAAGCAATCAATTTCCTGTGTTATCTGAAGCATCCACTGCTTACTACTGAAATAATAAGTATGATTTGACTTGATCTGCACTTCTTGTATTGTATTTTACAGTGTGCTGTTATTTTTGAACTTTTCTTTACAGTGTATTTGCTGTTTCCTGCACTTTTAGCCTACCATAAACTTTGTTCAGATTTGCTAGACCCAATCTGTTTTTACAGTGTCTGAGCACTAA
This sequence comes from Protopterus annectens, assembly GCF_019279795.1. Taxonomy (NCBI): domain Eukaryota; kingdom Metazoa; phylum Chordata; order Ceratodontiformes; family Protopteridae; genus Protopterus; species Protopterus annectens. The sequence goes on along the minus strand of NC_056746.1, from coordinate 245,485,931 downwards.
TCCAGCTTTTCTCCAAAAAGATGGCCTCCCCCTACACTCTAGTGAGACTAGATTATAGCTAAGGACCTGTCTGAGTGGTGATTGGTGGCCCAGGGCCCAGTCTAGTGTGCTGTTATTGGTTAGAGTTCTTGAAATCAGTTTAATTTCATTGCTACTTGTTGCACATATTAGCTGGGGTTTGCATGGTGTGCATCACCTGCATAACCATGCATTACTCCACATTGGAGGATACCATTGGCAGTTATAGACGCAAACTCTTAGATAGATAATTTTCTCTTAGTCAACTGCTTGTGCTCCATCAGGGGTTTCTCGCTGTTGTGCTTCATTGCCTGGTTAGACTCTCAGATGAGGCTGTAAGGTTTGTCCACAAGTCTTACCCATTAAACCCCTCACAGTTTAGAACTTTTTCTTGTTGATTAGCCATACCTGGTCCTTCTAGTCCCCTCCCTGTTACTGACCACAGTACTTCACCTAGCATCATGAATAGACAATTTCCCGCCATTTCTCCAGCCAACCTGATCAACATGGGCATCCTGAGGCAATGCAGCAATTGCTTCATGTACACTGGCAACCCACTTCTCCTAATTCACACAAATTCAATGTGTGAGAGATGCAACTATATTAAGAATCTAAAATCTATGCTCTCTCACTCACAAATCAATATATCAGATATTAAGCAAGTTGTCAACTCAAGCACTTAACCTCCTGCACCATCCACGCATACACCTAAACCTACATATGCAGAGGTTCTCACTAGAAGTCTACCTAAAGATCAGAGACCTCCCAAACATAAAAACACTTCACTTAATACATTCCCACCAAACCACAGAACACATACAAACACTCGCACCAGTGTCTCACCAAACATGCCCCTAAGGCAAAATACAAAATCAAATGTTTTAGTCATAGGTGACTCCATTGTGAGACACACAGATGTCCCACTCACCAGTTTGGATAAAGAAAAGGTCACAATTAGCTGTCTGTCAGCTGCCACGATCCACCACACCACATATGCACTCAAGTCTCTCAACAACAGGCACTCTTATGACTCTGTCATAGTCCATGTTGGTGTGAACAACTTGAGATGTACCTCACTGGACTACATGAAAAGAAACATGATTGAGCTCTCTGATTATGTGTCCCAGGTGGGTATGTCCCTAGTCTTAAGCAGCATTCTACCTTCACCTAGGAGGATGCCTCAATACAGACAAAAAATGATTGACTTCAACAATTGGCTTAGTTTCCGGTGTCATTCTAAGGGGATCCAGTACCTGTCAGCCTGGGATAATATGGTTGGTAGACCATGATGCTTTGCCAGAGATGATCTCCACCTGTCACCTCTGGGCTTTTGGGCTACTGGCTAATGCTCTTGCCTCCCCCATAGTGCCTTTTTTAGGCAATGTCACAAAAACAGAATATCTGACGTAAAAATATCATCAACAAAGAACAACCTTAAGGTTATGCTGCTAAATAATAGGAGTCTAAATCTGAAACTGCATGGAGTGGAATCACTGCTCACCTTGGAAGATGCGGACTTCTGTGCAGTCAGAGACCTGGTTCAAGACCGCTGAGAGCACCCCTGCCATACTGGGATATAATGGCTTCTACACGTTCAGACGACACAATAAATGAGTGAAACCTAAAGGAGGAGGAGTATCAATATTCATCAAAGATAATACACCCCAAGATTGGTTAAACAGAATGATTCCCTAGAGGTACTCCATGTGCAAATAACTATCGGAAAGACCCCTCTCAAGCTATAGATCCCCCCTCCATGAACCACGATATCCACACTGCCTCCTTGGATCTACTTGAGTCACTCAAAATACAACCAAACACCCTGGTTATAAGTGACTTTAACTACCTCAAACCAAACAATCGACTCCAAAATAATAATGAATCACACAAATTATCAGGATAAAAAAGTTTTACTGATGTATTTGGTACCTTGGCTTACGCTTTCAAAGAATAAATTATTACATCAAGCAGCCTTCTTTATGTACATCTTACATAATACATTCAATTAGCTCATAAATTCATTAACAAATCAATGACTTAAAGTGCCCATTACACATTGCCCATATTTTACTATTCATCACATACTTTTTAATATAAACATCAAAAGGCATAAATATATTTCCACTTCCAAAATTATTTTACTAAATTAACTCTATTAGAAAAATAAATTAATGATGTATATACTTATAATTTATTCTACTTTTATTAAAATTTAAATCTGGAATTAATAAGCATATGTATGTTTTATTTAATAATACATTATATTTTTTTCTAACTTTTGTTAAGTTTAATTCAAAAATTATTATTTAATCACATTTTAAGAAATAACCCCTAAAATCACAATGACTAACACACATAACTGGAGTGAATTCCAACTAGTTATAAGCATGTTACTGAAGAAAACTTCATTTTATGCCCACTAGTGTGTTCAAAAGTGGGCGTTTTTCCAAACCCATGTATATCCATACAACAGGAAATATCAATTTACCAACTGTGAACATTTGTATCTAATTCCATATTTAAACCTCTAGGGTACAATGTCCTGAAATTAATAATACACTTTGACTCCAATGCTAATAATTTACTACTATCCGCCTCTCTATTTGGCCAGCACACTAAAGAAGAGAGATTCATCTAAGCCATCATGTGACTGAATAAAGTGTGTCACTACTGGGTTCTCCATCCTACTCCTTCTTATGTCCCTTAGGTGTTCCATAATTCTTTTCTTGACAGCTCTCTTAGTCTGTCCAATATACCATTGTACTTTGGAACACCCACAACCTATGATGTAAACAATTCCCCCTAGATTCACAGGTATATGTTTCACTGGCTTTATAGATCTTGCCATTAATATCGGCCCCATCTAAATTCCTAATTTTCCCACAAACAATACAGTTCCTATATGGGAAACTTCCCTTTCTACCTTGTACTTTCTGCAATTTGCCATATGATAGAAGTTCTTTCAAATTCCTTGATCTCCCGTAGGAAAAACCTGTTTTTTCCGTAAAAATGTTCCCATATTTTTCATCATTGATGACTATTGGCCAATACCTATACACTAAATACTTTAATACCTCTGAAAATGGTGGAATATTTGGTCACAAAGAAGAGAGAATTCTGCCCATCAGCCTCCTGAATCAAATTAGTGTGATACCATCTAGGGGTATCCATCCCCTCTCTAGTACTCAACGGCAGACCAAGCTTCCTCCTAACCTTATTCTCCGCGGCTGCCAAAACATTCATCTAATAACCTCTAGTATGCAACTTGTCCTTGACTCTGTTAAACTCATTCAACAATTCCTTTTGATCCGAAGAGTTATTAGCTGTTCGTAGGAACTCTCCATATGGCAATGCCGCCAGTAGATGAGAGGGATGCATACCATCTGCTGTTAAAAAATTATTTACCTCCATGTCCTTAATGTAACGTCTATAAGCCACCCTAAAACTGTCGTCCACAACAAAATTCAAGATCCAAATATTGTATAACCCTCTTATTGATTTTATAAGTGAATTCAAGGCCAAAAACATTATCCTGCAACATGTTTATAAAATTATCAAACTCTTCCATGTTTCCTCTGCAGATGAATATGAGATCATCAATATATCTTTTAAAAAATAATCCTTTGTGCTTATAAAACATCATATTATACAATTTGACTCTCTCAAAATAATCCATGAATAGTACTGCATACACGGGGGCAGTCCCTTCCAAATGCAGGTAATAATTACCGTCAAACATAAAGCAGTTGTGCATTAATGAAAACTCCAAGAGACAAATCAAAAAATCTGTTCTTGGACCTTCCCCTAACATGTTGCTTATGGCTCTTAAACCCCATTCATGTTTTATGCTTGTATATAGGGATTTTGCATCTACTGTGGCCCAATAAAAATCTTTGTACCAATCCCAGCACTTTAACAACTCTGCCAACATCTTTCCATTTTAATGTGGGAACTTACTTTATTCAATTGTTCTTAAGATGAAAATCCAAGAATATCCCTACATTTTGGAGAAAAGCTCCTTTCCCCGAGACTATTGGTTTCCCAGGTGGTTTATGAATATTTTTATGTAGCTTAGGAATGGCTCTAAACATGGCATCCCTGGGATGTTTGATGTGAACCTTATTAACATCCAAAGCACTTAGGAAACCCAATCGTTCTGCCCTTTCCAGAATCTCTAATAGCTTCTCATTAAATTCTTTAGTGTGCTGGCCAAACCTAAATCTTGTAATAGAGAGGTGGATAGTAGTAAATTATTAGCATTGGAGTGAAAGTGTATTATTAATTTCAGGACATTGTACCCTAGAGGTTTAAATATGGAATTAAATACAAATGCTCATAGTTGGTAAATTGATATTTCTTGTTGTATGGATATACATGGGTTTGGAAAAACACCCACTTTTGAACACACTAGTCGGCATAAAATGAAGTTTTCTTTAGTACCATGCTTATAATTAGCTGGAATTTGCTCCAGTTGTGTGTGTTAATCATTGTGATTTTAGGGGTTATTTCTTGAAATGTGATTAAATAATAATTTTTGAATTAAATTTAACAAAAGTTAGATAACATTATAATGTATTATTAAATAAAAACATACATATGTTTATTCATTCCAGATTGAAATTTTAATAAAAGTAGAATAAATTATAAATATATACATCATTAATTTATCTTTCTAATAGAGTTAATGTAGTAAAATAATTTTGGAAGTGGAAATATATTTATGCATTTTGATGTTTGTATTAAAAAGTATGAGATGAATAGTAAAGTATGGGCAATGTGTAATGGGCACTTTAAGTCATTGATTTGTTAATGAATTTATGAGCTAATTGACTGTATTAAGTAAGATGTATATAAAGAAGGCTGTGATGTAATAGTTTATTCTTTGAAGGCGTAAGCCGAGGTACCAGATACATCAGTAAAACTTTTTTATCCTGATGATTTGTGTGATTCATCATGACTTTAACTACCTGTCTATAGATTGGGTAAATTATATGTGTACAACACACTTGCCCAAAGGTTCTTGGACTTTGTTAACTCAAAAGCCTTGGAGCAGATAGTTGGCTACCTCACAATGGGCCCAAACATTCTAGACTTGGTACTTGCCAACATGGTAGAACAGTGCACCATCACACGTGTGGAGCCCTACCTGGTGAAGTCTGATCATAAATAAATCTCTTTCAAAGTAGCAATAGCATAAGACCACCCCTCAGGAAAAATTAGGGTAAAAAACTTCTCCAATGCTAACTACAGCTTCTTATGAAAAGGCATTAATAGCTTCAAAGTTACTGTCCCCACTGATAGCAAAGACAGTTATACTGGGACATATACCAGAGCATTGTATAAACATGTATGCAATTGTATTGACTCAGCCATTACTATTAGGACCAAAGCAAGATCCTCAAGAAAAAGCAAGCCACCATGGTTATATTATAAGACATTTTTAAAGTGGAACCTGTGTGTTGAGAGACAGCCTTACAAGACTATCTGCAAATATATAGAGCTGAGTCTATTTTTCTGTATTATTCTGGATTATAGAGCTAAATTGTTGTTTAGATATCTGTTGTCTTACTGTTCTGCAAATATACAGAGATCAGTATATATTTTTTTGGTCTTATAATTTGCACTCTGATTCCTCACATCTCTGTTGAAACTGTCTTCCCCCCCCCACCCTCATTTTTGTTTCTATTGCTTGTGTGTTGTTAACTCAAGGTTCCCTTAATTTGACCTGTTAATAGCAGCAGTCTGCATTTAAAGTGGAACCTGTGTGTTGAGAGACAGCCTTACAAGACTATCTGCAAATATATAGAGCTGGGTATATTTTTCTGTATTATTCTGTATTATAGAGCTAAATTGTTGCTTAGATATCTTTTGTCTTACTGTTCTGCAAATATACAGAGATAAGTATATATTTTTCTGGTTTTATAATTTGCACTGTGATTCCTCACATCTCTGTTGAAACTGTCTTCCCTACCCCCACCCCTCATTTTCTGCCTTGTCTTCAGCTGATATAACCGTTTTTTATAGCTTGTGTGTTGCTTAACTCCAGGTTCCCTTAATTTTGACCTGTTAATAACAGTCTGCATTTAAAGTGGAACCCGTGTGTTGAGAGACAGCCTTACAAGACTATCTGCAAATATATAGAGCTGAGTATATTTTTCTGCATCATTCTGTATTATAGAGCTAAATTGTTGCTTAGATATCTGTTGTCTTACTGTTCTGCAAATATACAGAGATCAGTATATATTTTTTTGGTTTTATAATTTGCACTCTGATTCCTCACATCTCTGTTGAAACTGTCTCCCCCACCCCTGTTCTTGGTTGTAGTTTAAATTTGCTGGCTTTTGCAGTGCCCGCCCCACTGTAGATTTGATCTAGGACACTCCCCCAGTCCCATCTCTTTACCACATTCTACCTAATAAACCCTTTCTGCACTTGCTTTTAGTCCTTTTTAATTTAATTACATTTTTTCAAACTGTGTGTGGACTAATATTGCTACATACTCAAGTGTGCCAGCTTGCACTGCATGTGAATTGTTTTTACTACTGTTTTGCTTCTTTTCTGAAAAAAAAAAAAAAAAAAAATTGTAAGCCTGTTTCCTACCTTTCCTTAATTAGTGTTCCAGATACAGATTTGCTGTATCCAGGACTATTTGTAAGCTTCTGAGCCCCCCAAGCCTTTCTGTGTTGGAGGGAAGCCTTCTAGCTTATCAGTGGGAGTGGTAAGCACTAGGTAACCTGTCTACCACATAAGGAGTGGTCCTGGCCCAGAATTTGTAGTTATTGGCCGTTTGGGTGGTCTTCCATCTCTCTCAACTTTCTGATTTGAAGGCCTGCATTTGCACTTGTTTCTGTCCTGTAACTCCTGGGCCCATCTCATTTGCTCACTCAAAAAAAAAAAAAAATTATCTGCTTTTACTGTATTTGTGTTTCTTCTTACTTTATTTTGCTTTTGCGTCATCTTAAAAGTACTCAGTTGTATTTATTACTGCTTGGTGTAACTCATTCTAAGCCTTTTAGTTTAAACACTTGAGCTTCAGACCAGTTGTTTTACATTAAGAAGGTTTGTGGTCTGCACTGTAGTGGCAGAACAGGTAGCTTACATCCTTCTAAGTTGGGAACTGCTGACTGAGGACTCAGTGTCTGTTATTCTAAAAGTGTATTAATTCTGTTTTAAGCACTTGGGCTTCAGGCCAGTTATTTTACATTAAAAGGGTTCGTGGTCTGCACTCTTGTGGGAGGAGAGGCTGGACTCTGCCCTTCTAGCTGGGAATTTCTGGTTAAAGGCTTATAGTGCCTGCATATTTAAACTGCTTCTTACTGAAATTGGTGCACCTTGTTTGCTGTAGCATAAACTAGATCCAGGCCTGCTGAATCTAGCTTTGTTTGTATAACTTGAGCACTAATCCAGGCATTATTTAAAGTATTCAATTGTATTTATTACTGCTTGGTAGTAACTTGATTAAAGTGTAGCTATCATTCTAAGTCTTTTGGATTAAGCACTTGGGCTTCAGACCAGTTGTTTTACATTAGGAAGGTTTGTGGCCTGCACTGTGGTGGCAGGACAAGTAGCTTACATCCTTCTAAGTTGGGAACTGCTGATTGAGGGCTCAGTGTCTGTTATTCTAAAAGTGTATTAATTCTGGTTTAAGCACTTGGGCTTCAGGCCAGTTGTTTTACATTAAGAAGGTTTGTGGTCTGCACTGTAGTGGCAGAACAGGTAGCTTACATCCTTCTAAGTTGGGAACTGCTGATTGAGGGCTCAGTGTCTGTTATTTTAAAAGTGTATTAATTCTGGTTTAAGCACTTGGGCTTCAGGCCAGTTATTTTACATTAAAAGGGTTCGTGGTCTGCACTCTTGTGGGAGGAGAGGCTGGACTCTGCCCTTCTGAGCTTGGAATTTCTGGTTAAAGGCTTATAGTGCCTGCATATTTGAACTGCTTCTTACTGAAATTGGTACACCTTGTTTGCTGTAGCATAGACTAGATCCAGGCCTGCTGAATCTAGCTTTGTTTGTATAACTTGAGCACTAATCCAGGCATTCTTTAAAGTATTCAATTGTATTTATTACTGCTTGGTAGTAACTTGATTAAAGTGTAGCTATCATTATAAGTCTTTTGGATTAAGCACTTGGGCTTCAGACCAGTTGTTTTACATTAGGAAGGTTTGTGGCCTGCACTGTGGTGGCAGGACAGGTAGCTTACATTCTTCTAAGTTGGGAACTGCTGATTGAGGGCTCAGTGTCTGTTATTCTAAAAGTGTATTAGTTCTGGGTTAAGCACTTGGGCTTCAGGCCAGTTATTTTACATTAAGAAGGTTCGTGGTCTGCACTCTTGTGGGAGGGGAGGCTGGACTCTGCCCTTCTGAGCTGGGAATTTCTGGTTAAAGGCTTATAGTGCCTGCATATTTGAACTGTTTCTTACTGAAATTGGTACACTTTGGTTGCTGTAACATAGACTAGATCTGGGCCTGCTGAATCTAGCTTTGTTTGTATGCTTGTTGTTTGTTTGCTTGTTATTTCCCTGAAATGCTAATTCCACCTAAAACACGGCTTTTCAGCGCTTCTGTGGATCCCCAGTGATATCTGCATTGCTTACTGTACTTATTTCCTTGTTTCACTTGAAAAAAAGTTACTGTTTGTCATTTTTGCATTTAAGTTACCTGTAACACATTGCATTTAAGTTACCTGGCACTTGCTCACTAAAGCAATTATATAAGTCAGCACTAAAAAATTAAAAGCACTACACCCTCACAAACTCCCCTTGAGTACCTCGTTCCCCATTGGCCATTTTCTTTTCAATTATAAAGGAATTCCCAATACTATTGTAGCATGTCCAAAGGTCAGTTGTCAATCTCCTCTCCGGTCCAGCTGGTGAATCTGGGAATCTTGAGGCAATGTTACAACTGCCTCATGTACACAGACAACCCTCTCCTCCTCCCAACAAATTCGAACACATGTGAGAGATGCAACCATATAGCCATACTGGAGGCTAAGCTCTCTCAACTCAGTACTGGCGAAACCAGTCAGGAGGAGAAGGAAACCACACTCACTACAATTCCAGTCTCACATAGACCTACCACGACAGCAAACCAAACACATAAACACACAAAAACATACTCGGAGGCTCTAAATAAAAATCTGCCTAAGCAGCAGAGACCTCCAAAGCAGACACGCAAGCAACCGCTACCCCAAAACAAAACACATGCAACACATAGCTCACAATGCCAGTGTGCCAAACAGTGACAGCCATTAAGGCTAAACAAGACACCTGATACACTTGTAATAGGTGACTCTATCGTCAGGCACACTGACGTCCCGCTCACCAGGCTGAACAAGGAGAAGGTCACAGTGAGCTGCCTGTCGGGCGCTAGGATCTGCCACATAACACAAGCACTCAGGTCACTCCAAGGCAAGTACAAATATGACTCAGTCATTGTCCATGCTGGTGTGAATGACCTGAGACGTACCTCCCTAGACTACATGAAAAGAGACATAGAGGAGCTCTCTGAGCATGTAGCCCAGGCCGGTATGACCCTAACCTTGAGGAGCATGTTACCCTCACCAAGAATGATGCCACAATATGAAGACAAGATGATCAATTTCAACAATTGGCTTAAGTATCGGTGTCATTCAAAGGGGATCCAATGCCTGTCAGCCTGGGATGACATGCTCGACAAGCTTTGATGCTTCGCTAGGGACGGCTTGCACCTGTCACCCCTGGGCTTTCGGATATTGGCAAAGGCTCTTGCTACCCCCATAGTACCATTTTTAGGCAAGGCTCAAAAGACAAACCCACCTCCATAGGTATCACAAGGGATAAGAAACTAAGAGTAATGCTACTCAACGCCAGAAGTCTAAACCTCAAGATGCACGCACTCAAAACTCTCCTTAGCATGGAGAACATCGATATCTGTGCAGTAACAGAAAACTGGTTCAAGGCTCCCGAGAGCACCCCAGCACTACCAGGTTATACCTCATACCATGCTTTTCGGCCCCAAAACTTAGACCGAACCACAAAAGGAGGGGGAGTATCAATATTCATCAAAGATACCCACACCTCCAGGTTGGTGGCACAGCACGAAGCATCAGAGACTATCCATGTGCAACTAACAGTGGGTAAAACTGCCTTCCAGTTTATAGCCTGCTACAGACCACCCTCCCAAACCCAGGAACCCCACTCGGCCTTCCTGAGAACACTGGAAAATATGAAGGTCTCTCCAAACACCATTATATTGGGCAACTTCAACTACCCAAACATAGACTGGGAGCATTACTCCAGCTCCAACACCCTAGCCTAAAGGTTCCTAGAATTTATAAACTCAAATGCTATGGAACAACTTGTTACCACTCCCACAAGAGGGGAAAACATACTGGACCTGATCATCACCAACATGGGGACTCTATGCTCCAAACGAGAAGTGTATCCCTCACTGGTAAGATCAGACCATAAACTAATCTCACTGGATATTCACATCCTGACTCCACCCCCTTCCCTGAAAACCACAGTGAAAAACTTCTCTAAAGCAAATTTCACACTCCTCAAAACCGAGGTGGAATCGTTCAAAGCCCCCGGGCCTGTGGAAAATACGGCCCAGACCGCAGAATCCTTTATAAACGCATTCTATGAACACCTTCAGGAATGCATGGATCATGCAATCCCAAATAAAACCAAGACCCAATCCTCCAAAGGCAGGCGTCCTGTCTGGTGGACCCCAGCCATAAACAAACTATACAATAGAAGGAGGAAGCTACTACATGATAGAGCAAAATCCCAAAAAGGGAAGGCATCTCTGATCAGTATTAGCAAAAAACTACGGGCACTCATAAAATCTTCTAAGGCCAGCTTCGAGAGAAAAATTGCACAGGACACTAAGGATAATCACAAGGCTTTCTTTAGTTATGTTAGGAACCTGGGTGGGAATTCCCAGATATGCTCAGAATTAGTCCAAAATGACAAAAAATACACCAAACCCACAGACATTGCCAACATCCAAGCTGACAGGTTCAGTGCAAACTCCACCCCCCCTCCCCACCAAAAGGGCAAATATCTATCCCAGCAGAGTGCTGCCCCCCTGACATCTCAGATGCTCAGGTAAGAGCTGCCCTCTCCAAAGCAAAAAACACAGCATCAATGGGACCAGACAGTGTCCCGGGCTGCGTCCTACATGAACTCCAAGAAGAGCTAAACCCAAACATAAAACTACTGTTCAATCTCAGCCTTACTACAGGATATGTACCCAAAGAGTGGCGTACAGCAACAGTGGTCCCTCTCCACAAAGGTGGTGCCTCAACGGATCCTGGAAACTATCGCCCCATAAGCCTGACTAGCTTGGTCTGCAAAGCTATGGAAAGGATCATCATGGACCTCATAAATAAAGATATTGGGGACCTACAGACACTGGATTCTACCCAGTTCGGCTTTGTTAAGGGCAGATCCTGCCTCTTAAACCTGGTTGATTTCTTTGAAACAGTCACCAAGGCCATTGACGAGGGGAAGGTGGTCCACACAGCCTACCTGGACCTCGCAAAAGCCTTTGATACAATACCCCACTCGGGCATTATAGATAAGCTCACCAGCTTAAATATAAACCCCTATTTCACTAGATGGGTTGCAAACTGGCTCAAGGACAGAACCCACATGGTTAAAATTGCTGGAGCCATGTCAGACACCAAACCAGTTACAAGTGGCATCCCACAAGGCTCAGTCCTGGGACCTCTCTTGTTCGGTATATATTTCTTGGAGGAACAGGCCAACACGGAAGGACTGTGGCTGACCAAGTTCGCAGATGACTGCAAACTGGGCGCCATAATCGACTCTCCAGCTGACACAAGCATCCTACAAAAGGGCCTCATAGAAACAGACAACTGGTGCCAGAGCCATGGCCTCAAGCTAAACGCCAAAAAGTGTATAGTCATCCCCAACAAAGTGCCCACAAATTACCACATAGGTGGTAATCCATTAAGTACAGAAGAAGTAATTAGGCACCTGGGGACCCAAGTTGATAGCAATCTCTCATTTGACAACCACGTGGCCAAAGTGGTTAGAAAAATATTTTATATAGCCCACCTAATCATGAAGAGATTCACATCTAGATCAGGGGAGGTCATCGTGCCTCTTTACTCATCCCTCATCAGGCCCATAATTGAGTACAATGCCCCTTTTGGGATGTACCTTACCAGACACCTGCAGCAACTGGAAAGACCCCAAAAGTACCTCACCAAGAGGATCAAAGGGCTCAAACAGATGCCATATGCTGCCCGGTTAAAGAAACTCCAGCTCTACTCAGTTGCATACTGCCTGCTCAGAGGCGATCTGTGCCTGATGTATAAAGCCATGTCCAACCCGGAATTAATGGACATGCTGCATCTCAGAAAATCCAAATCCCATCGAGCTCGCTTGAGAGACTTGAACCTCAGCACTGAAATAAATAGGACATGCTGGAGGGACAGATTCATAACCCAGAGGCTCCCTTCACTCTGGAATAAAATCCCAGTCCAGGTTAGGCAGAGTCCCTCATTGACTCTCTTCAAGAGGAATCTTGATGAGTGGATGGGAGATCATAGGTTTACCCCGGGTATCACTTCTGTGTCACTGTTAGACAGAGGCACAGTATACTAACCTCGAAAAAGGGCATAGCAAAATTCATTTAAAATGGGTGGCGAAAGCCAAACACACTCTGGCTAGGCTTATAAATGCCCTAGGGCAGATAGCCTAGTATGAACCTATGAACCTATGAACCTATGAAGAAAGTGCTGTCTAAGTGCAAGAAGAAACAATCGCAGAATTGGAAACACACCCTTCTCAGCATGAACAAGCAAATAATACATCTTGTAAAGTCATGTAAAGCTAACTATGAATCTAGATTATCATCCCTAGCTAAGGATTATCATAAGGCATTCTTTAGCTACATCTGAAACCTTAAAGGAAAAGCCCAGATTTGCACTGAACTGGTAGTGCATGGTACCACACATACTGAACCAGTGGAAATAGCCAACCTGCTAGTGGACAAGTTCAGTGAAAACTTCTACCCCCTGTCCTTGTCACATATACCCCAAAACATTACTACCACCTATTCTGTACCTATTATATATAAAGAGCAGCTCTTAACTCCTCTCTCCAAGGCCAAAATCACAACCTCTATGGGACATGATAACATCCCAGGCTGCATTCTCAATGGTTTAAAACAGGAGCTAGCAACACCATTGGGTACTCTTTTCAACCACAGATGTTGTCCCTGCTGAATGGAAAACAGCTACCATCATCCTCTTGTACAATGGGGGTGCATCCATTCACCCTGGGTACTATAGATCCATTAGCCTAACTAGCCTAACCAGCCTTCTCTGCAAGGCCATGGAGATAATCACCATGGACCTTATCAACAAGAATATAGAAGGCCTTCAAACACTTGACCCAACCTGGTTTGGTTTTGTTAAAAGGAGATCTTGCCTGTTGAACCTGGTGGACTTCTTTGAGACTGTCACCAAAACCCTGGATGAATGCAAATCAATGCATATGGCCTACCTAGACTTGGCCAAGGCCTTTGACACAATCCCCCATTCAAGCATCATTGAAAAAAATCACCCAGCTGGAGGTCAATCCATATACTGTAAGGTGGGGTGCAAACTGGCACACCAACAGAACACATACAGTCAAACTAGGGTACTCCACCTCTACCAGCAGACCCATTACCACTGGTCTTTCACAGAGATCGGTGCTGGGGCCCCTATTGTTTGGAATCTACTTCTCAGAAGTCCAGGCAAAAACAAAAGGTCTGTGGCTGACAAAATTTGCTTATGACTGCAAATTTGGATCAGTCATTGAGTCACCAGATGATGTCAACATTTTACAAGAAGGACTTATGCAAACCAATGATTGGTGCTAAAGTCATGGTCTTAAACTCAATGCAAAAATATGCATTATCATCCCCTTTGATGGCAAAGGTGATGTCCCTGCAGTTTACCATATTAATAACAACACCCTAAGCTCTAAATCAGTGGTGAGAGATTTGCCTGAGTTTGATCACCATGTCTCCACTGCGATAAGGATGGCCTTCTACATTGCTCACCTCATAAACAAGGGCATAGCTTCCAGAACAAAAGAGGTTATAACCTCCCCGTACTCTTCCCTCATCAGTCCAATAATAGAGTATAATGCTACCTTTGGCAGCTCCCTGGACACTTCCAGTTATCATCATGTCACTGCCACCCCTCATAAGCAACCTTTTAGTTCATGCTGCATAATTTTAGGAGTAGTACACACAGACTAAACTGAAGCTATAATATTCTTACATTACAACAGATCTATGTACTACCTTATGTTGTTCCATTTCACAGATGGCATTTACTTGCAATGATGATGTATTACAACACCTCAATGTTCTGTCATGTAATTTAAAAATGCCATCACTTTTGAAATACAATTATTTGCTAACTGCATTTTTTTACTGCTACCCAGAAGAGTTATGTATATGCCTGGAATTATTGAGTGTGTGCATGCAGAGAAAAAAATCTGTGATATTTTTTACACACATCACACATGCATGCACACACACACACACACACACACACACACACACACACACACACACACACACACACACACACACACACACACACACACACACACACTGCATATTCACCTCAAGGGAAACTGGAGGAATTCCATTTCACCTACTGCATGTTTTTGAGGTTCTGGGATTAACTGGAGCACATGGATAGATGTACACACAGACAGGGAGGATGTGTAGACTGCCCATAGGAAAAAAAAACATAGCCAATAGTTTCATTACAGCAAACTACTATAAAATGGCAATGCTACACTGTGAGCCATAGTGGTAATGAACAGTTACTTTCATATTCACACATCCTCTTCCTGTCAAACCACCAAAGAGAACCATCATATGTAAGATCTATGTTTATGATGGTAAGTGAAAAAAAATATGGTTAACTTGTTACTGTTAAATATACTGCGGTCTGTCCTCCCCAACCCAAACACGTATAATTGCAATGGTGACAATATTTGTGCCAGAAAGTGAAATAAATTATTGGCAGCTTGTTACTCTTATACTGCAACACACACACACACACACACACACACACACACACACACACACACACACACACACACACACACACACACACACACACACTATAGCAATACTAGTTTTGCAATGAATTCAGCAAACAGCAATACATCGTGCAACACTATACTGCCACATCAGATCAGTGATGGTTGTTCAGCAGTCATCAAACAACAGCAGGGTTAAACCACCTTTGTTTACTTCATTAAGGAGTAATGTATACCTGTCACTGTCCCTGATTTTGTCTCATAATTTTGCTCTGATCCTCATAAAAGTTTTGATTTGCTGATAAATCATTCCGGATTACAGACAGCAGATTTTCATACTTCCTTTTCTCCAAAAATATATGTTGATGCACATCTTTTAAGTGAATTACAGTAATATTTAAAAAGTGTTCCTGATTTTAAGCCTTTATTCTGCTATTATTTTTGGCTTTGCCCAGAATTCTTGAGAAAAGAAGTTGAGAGTTATAGTATCTATTGTCTTTATAGTATTTATGAAACTCCCTGAGAAAAAAAAGCCATCCCTGATGATAGGGGGCATCTGCTCTTCTTAAAATCCCAGGTATGTGCTGAGATCGGTCATACTGGGCTGCTGATCTCTAGCACTTAGCTTGCTTAGTTAGGTTCATTTTCTTAAGTTTTCCCCAACAAGCAGCAACTTTTGCAGGGGCCCCACACAGTCAAGGATGAGTGGGAACTCCCCCTTGCAGCCATGGGTACTGCAGGAGCCTAAATGTGGCTATGAGTTTAGTTTTAGAGGAGGAAATGACCACCAGTAGGATTTAACTAAGACAAGGGCATTATGTCAGCAGTAAAGCATTTATTGAAAATGTGAAGCTTGTTACTTAACAAGACACTGTTACTGTATTCAGATATATAGCAGGTCCAGGAATAGAACACAGCCTTTTTCAACAAAGGTTAATGTGCTGTCTGTTGTGCCACTGACACTATATAGATAACTATGCTGAAGGGAAGTTGGACTGCAGTCCATCTGCCATATAGAATTTTTTCCATGCCACAAACCAGATACACTTGTGAGACAGAGATAATGTCTGCTGAAAGATTAAATTAAGTGTTATACAAATGACAAAAGACAGGCTAAGATGTAAAATCTTGAAGTGGGACAGCCTTGTTTATTGGAACAAGAAAAGACATTCAGTTCTTTACCATCCATACTCTTTATAAGGTGACAAAGACTTGTTGATCCAATGAGATACATTACAAATGACAAACATATCTTTATGAAACACTGTCGTCTTGGTAAGCCCTTAAAAGTGACAGCAGCCAGTGACATAGGCTAGATACACACTACTGGATTTGGCCTTGTTTTTGAATGAGGCAGTGGTCCTGGTGAGCCTTTGTATCCTGAGAAGAAATCATTCCAAGAGAGTGATAAGAAGGGCAGAATACTTCAATTATTGTTCTACATAACTGTCTCATAACCTTGAGAGAAAATTCTTCTCAAAGACATGAAGATTGGTAAGACATGAAAGGACCTCTTAAAGGTACAGTTTTGGCATCAAGAAGTAAATGTTGGTGGGAATGTGTCATGCAGCAGGGGTCCTCTTATTTAAATATTTATCATTATGATGAATCTCTGACACAGCTGTACTACATTTATAAACAGAACATGCTGGAGAGACAGATATGTGTCCCAAAGGATCACCACACTATGGAATAGGCTCCTCGTCCATGTAAAACAGAGTTCATCCCTGACTTTATTCAAACAAAACCTTGACAACTGAATGGAAAATCATAAATTTACCCCAAGTCTGGCCCCCATTCTCTCATAGACAGAAGCCATCAAAAAGAAAAGCATTATCCTGTCTAACATCCCCTTATAAATCTTTAGCTACCTGCCTACTAACATGCCTCACCCCATATGATACTTTGGACCCAAATGGTTTGGATTGCACAGCTAGTCTTGTAAGACACCTAGGGGCCATTAGCCTAGTAACAACTTATGATTATTGCTACGTTACTACACAACTCAATGGCAGAGTGCCAAGTAGTGTACCATCTGCTCCCCTGTGGGCAGCATGGGATTTACATGGATCCAGTTACACTGGGTGTACTAACGTCACTGCCCACAAATTTGGTGCCAGTGTATTCAAAGCTGCTGTGATTTTCATGTTCGGCTGAAGTGCAACATCAAGCTTTCATCAATTATTTTTGGTTTTATATGTACGCGATGTTTTGCTGGGCTGCTGTATACAGGGATGTTAAATTTTCTTTTGTTTTGTGTGCTTTGAGAGATGTTCAGTTTTCTTTGGTTTTGTGTGTTTTACGGGATGTTCCAGTTTCTTTGGTTTTGTGTGCTTTGTGGATTTCTACTGTGAATTGCAGCTATAGTCTCAGTTTGCGTTTGGTTGTAGCAGACATCGTGTTGGAAGAGATTACCTAGCCATGGGTTTTTGCACTTTATCTACAGCTGTACAACTATGTATTTAATATATTTAACTCATTAATACCTAGCCAGAGTGAAAGGGCTATTCTAACATACTCATCAGTGTAGCATGAAGGGAGTCATGAAAGTAGATGTCGGTGTGTGTGTCACTAAATGTACAGGTGTTTGAATATCAAATGTTTATGTCATGAAGGTCTGAATATTGGACATCCCTTATTGTAAATTTAGATAATGGACATCTGAATCACAGCAAATATAGACAATGGAGATTCTTTCACTATGTCAGGTGCTTGGGTACCTACAGAGTAGACATCTGGGTGCTGACTTCCAGAAAAGAAATGGAATGTCTTGGCAAGTTGGTACGGTAAATAAGACTCATGCCATATATCATTTTAATAATTGCTTTGCTGATAACACAAAGAAATCTCAGAAGAAATTTCATCTGGTGCCCTCTGTGAGGCAGAAGGCATTTAGAAGAGCACTTGACTCCAAGCAGACATCCATCTGTTGGACATGGGGACTCATCAGAAGATGTGGACTGAAAGTTTGGAGTCAACATACTAGTTAAATCTCAGTTATGACAATGCTACTGTAAGATTATTTTATGCACTGATAAGTGTAGTTTCTGTGGCCGTTGTTTTTGTTATTTTCTTTGATTACGCCATTTCAAAGCCACGTTGACTTACACTGTGCAAGACAGTGATACACTGCAATGGACTTTTGCACTTTTCGCCACTCTTCTGGAAGCATGCAGTTGCTATCTATAAGGGAAGGAGTGGATGGGCAGAGGCAACCTTGCCCCCTGAAAAGCAATATTTGTGTCTTATATACTGTATATGGAATCAGCTGCATGTTATAGGGAAGATCTTCTGGTATAAGGAAAGTGCAGACCTACTTGGCTGACAATTAGAATGTGGCAGGTATCCATGGTGACTAATATGGGAACAAGATGCCCCTGGCAGTATAACTTAGCTCTTATCAGTAAAGAAAACAGATTTATGCACTCTAGGGTCTTGGGAGGATTCTGGTGAGGGCAAGAGTTTCCAGATAGGTTTGAATGAGAAGGTGCCTGCAAGGAAGAGAATTGAAGCTATGTTTAAGAAGCTGTCAACTTAAGAGAAGAACTGAAGCTGTGTTTGTGAAGTTATTGCTGTGAAAGCTTGGGAAGCTAGCTGTTTGTATAAAAGAGTCAGTTTAAAGACTGAGACTTAGAAAAACTGAACTGCTTTGGAAACCAATTGAACAGTGTACTAAACTACTGACTAAGGCTCTGAAAGTTTTGTTTGCATTTATGGCATTTGTATGAACTTGCATCTGTGAGGAAAACATTTGTATGACTGTGTTTTTTAATGTTATTCCTCACGAAGCAAGAAAGCATTATTTCATTTTCTTTGTAAACAAATCTGTGTTTAACAATTACAAAGCTGTCTCTAGTGACTGTTACTATGACTACAAGCCTAACCAAAATAGTACAATATAATTTAATAGCTACAGGCTAATTGCTTTCTCCCCCCCCTCTCTCTCTCTCTCTCTCTATATATATATATATATATATATATATATATAGTGCTACCTATATCAGCTGTATGATATATATATAAACTGTTCATCTAAAGAGTCGTTCATCTAATCTAATCAGAAAAATATTAAAAAATCATATAAATCACATTCATCTAAAACTCATTTCATCAAATCATGTTTCATAGAAAATTTCATATACAGCAAATATTTTTTCAAATTTTTTTTTTCTTTGCAGGTGGCAAGCATCACTTTACCTCCTGCACCCTCCTAACTTAAATACACAAATCCCATGACTGCAAAATTAGGGAGGAAAGAGAAAATCCCACACAATGTGTATCATTGCTGCATTGTAAACCAAAACTTTTAGACAAGGTAGTTCAATGTGTAGGTGGGAATTAGCAAGGTACAAATGGTTTGTTTGAGTAATTTGCTTTGTAATTCATACTATACTAACAACCTAAAACTATACCAGCAGTAATTGTCTGTAGCCTGCAACACTTTTCTATAAAATGTGGTTTGATTAAATATGTTTTAGATTAAATGTAATTTGGATGAATTTTTCAACATTTTCTGATTAGATCAAAGCACTTTTAGATCAAACCTACTGTACCCATATATGTGTGTGTGTGTGTGTGTGTGTGTGTGTGTGTGTGTGTGTGTGTGTGTGTGTGTGTGTGTGTGTGTGTGCGTGTGTGCGTGCGTGTGTGTGCGTGCGTGCGTGTGTGTGTGTGTGTGTGTGTGTGTGTGTGTGTGTGTGTGTGTGTGTGTGTGTGTGTGTGTGTGTCTCTGTATAGGTATGTATACATATATACGCACAAGGTTTCATTTTATAATCTTGAAATACTAAAATATCGAATTTTAGTATTTTGAGACCATAACGTCGCAAGTGCAGTTATGGGAAACTGCATAATATCGAATGCAGAAATGCGAATCTGCCATTGTGTTGTCAGTTCATGACGTGAGGTGTGGTTTGTGGATTTAGCTGGAGATTCAGGTAACTGGTGTTCTTGTAAGGGTATTGGGTAGTGATTTTAGTGTGTGTATGTGTGTGTAGTGTAGTGTGTGTATGTGTGTGTAGTGGTGAGTTGTGTTTGTGTATTTAGTGTGACCTCGCAGTTAGTATATATAAATAGCGAGGGTGTGGGGGGGCAGGGGTAGGGTAGGTGTGTTTGTTTGTTTTGCTGTGTTTGTGTGTGTTGTTTTGTTTGCTGTAGTGTCATTAGGTAGGTGTATGTGTGCTTGTTTGTGTGGTGGTGTGTGTATGTGAATGATCGCGATTTTGAATTTCGTGGTTGTGGATGTTGGTTTTTTGGGCTTTCGGCTTTATAGTCTCAAGATACTAAAATTCGGAATTTTAGTATTTTGAGATTATAAAGTGAATACACACACACACACACACACACACCTCTATATATATATATATATATATATATATATATATATATATATATATATATATATATATATACACACACACACACACACAC
>NC_056746.1:245455419-245460419 GCF_019279795.1 Protopterus annectens | reverse complement strand
TAGTACTGAATCCATTTAAGACAAAAAAAGAAAGACCAAAACGTTAGAACTTCAGCAGAAACCATCATGAGGTGTCCCATGCATAAAATCCTGCATAACTTGTGTAAATTCCTGATCAGCAGACACATAATGAATTTACCAAATCATTTTGAAACAAGTATGAAAAATATGAAGTATGAAATTGAGAAAAAAAAGTAAGCGGAATATACTGGGAGCTTCCTGTGTTTAATAAATGAAATAAGTTGTACTGTAATATTAGGAAACTCATTTCCTGGTGAACAGCTTAATCACTAGATGTTTTATTTATTATATGACAAACTGCCACATAGTTTACACATGTACATAAATATTTGTACATATATATATATATATGTCGGTCGAGGCCCGGGTTAACAACGACCGCCACCAGTACTGTTAGCCTACAGGGTGATGGTGGAAATTGGGCTACTGTTGGCCGAAGGAGGAGAAGAGACGGAAGACATGGCCGATCATCAGCTCGGGGGGCACAGATCCCTGCAAAATTGTTGATTGCTACACACACACACACAGTATATATATATATATATATATATATATATATATATATATATATATATATATATATATATATATATTAGAGACATAGCTAAGACAGAATGAAAGGGGCAGTCAACTTGGGTGTGAGGTGTCAGGCCATAAACTGTCAGACAGTGGTGCAGTTTGCAGTCAGGACTGAAGCACTTCAGCACTTTGTGTTTGGTAGATGCAATACTGGTATGCAGGACTGAACATTGATATTGCATTTTCAGTCAGGGCTGTATTGTTAAAGTGCTCTGTGTGTATCAAGCCATTTGTTACAGTCGTAAGTGATTTGCTACAGTGTGCAAAGAAGAATCTCTTTTTAATTCTCTTCATATCAGAGCTAAAGACATTTCTTTCTCCTCAGTTTGGAACACAAGACTTTTTCCACTCTTCATCTTTGAGTTCAGAACATAAATGTTTGGCACTACTCTGTGTATTTTCATGCACGGACCACCACTCCACCTGTGTAATCTATGACTGCAACTCACAAGCATTCACACCAACACAGAAAAATAAACTTAATATACTGCTCCCCAAAAGTATGCATACACAACCCCCACAAAATCACTATACCAAATTCAAAACCCTAGAAATTGGACTTTCAAAATGAATTTGTTCATTTTTTCTTAGATATCATTTGCATAATTAAAAATTGAGGGGGGGAGTTGGAGTCTGACCCAATTCCAAGGGCTTCACAGAGCTTAAGCAAATATAATCTTTAACTGAAAGACACAGGCACACAGACACACACACACACACACACACACACACACACACACACACACACACACGCACACACGCACACACGCACACACGCACACAGACACAGACATACACACTTACCATCGTTTTGAAGGACTAGAATATGGATGTAAACAATAATACCTGGCAAAAACCTCATGCTAACATAGGAAACATGTACAGATTTGTATGAAGGTGCCTCAACCAGAAACTGGAGCACTGTAACGCCACAGCACTAACCACTGTGCCACCATATCACCTATGTTGTAAACCCATAACTAAACAATTTAATACAAACTAATAAAAGAATCACAGCTGCAAGCAGCCAATTAGAAAACTGGACAAGAATCTAGCAATATACATTAAATAATATTAAATATAACACAAAACCAGCCTATGAACACATTACATGTTAATATAGACATGGCCGTGTTACTAAAACAAATCAACAAAAGAATTCCTCAGGGGGAAAAAAAGACAAGAGAGTCTATCCCAGAATATAAAAATATTTATTTTTAAATACTACTGTTGTAGTACTGAATCCATTTAAGACAAAAAAAGAAAGACCAAAACGTTAGAACTTCAGCAGAAACCATCATGAGGTGTCCCATGCATAAAAATCTGCATAACTTGTGTAAATTCCTGATCAGCAGACACATAATGAATTTACCAAATCATTTTGAAACAAGTATGAAAAATATGAAGTATGAAATTGAGAAAAAAAAGTAAGCGGAATATACTGGGAGCTTCCTGTGTTTAATAAATGAAATAAGTTGTACTGTAATATTAGGAAACTCATTTCCTGGTGAACAGCTTAATCACTGGATGTTTTATTTATTATATGACAAACTGCCACATAGTTTACACATGTACATAAATATTTGTACATATATATATATATATATATGTCGGTCGAGGCCCGGGTTAACAACGACCGCCACCAGTACTGTTAGCCTACAGGGTGATGGTGGAAATTGGGCTACCGTTGGCCGAAGGAGGAGAAGAGGCGGAAGACATGGCCGAAGGCAGGAAGAGAGGAGAAAGGCTAGGACTGTGCTAGTGAGGGTCGGAACTTTGAATGCTGGCAGTATGACTGGTATAGAGAGAGAGCTAGCTGATATGATGGACAGAAGAAAGGTTGGTATATTGTGTGTGCAAGAGACCAGATGGAAGGGGAGTAAGGCTATGTGTATCGGAGGTGGGTTCAAATTGTTTTATCATGGTGTGGATGGGAGGAGAAATGGCGTAGGAGTTATTCTGAAGGAACAGTATGCTGAGAGTGTTTTGGAGGTGAAAAGAGTGTTGGATAGAGTGATGTTTATGAAGCTGGAAATTGATGGTGTAATGATGAATGTTGTTAGTGCGTATGCTCCACAAGTTGGGTGTGCAATGGATGAGAAAGAAAAATTTTGGAGTGAATTGGATGAAGTGGTGATGACTGTACTCAAGGGTGAGAGAGTGGTGATTGGAGCAGATTTCAATGGGCATGCTGGTGAAGGGAACAGAGGGGATGAGGAAGTGATGGGTAGGTATGGTGTTAAACAAAGGAATGCAGAAGGTCAGATGGTAGTGGATTTTGCTAAAAGGATGGACATGGCTGTGGTGAATACATACTTTAACAAGAGAGAGGAGCATAGGGTGACATACAAGAGTGGAGGAAGATGCACACAGGTGGATTATATCTTATGTAGGAGGGCCAGTTTGAAGGAGATTGGAGACTGTAAATTGGTGACCGGAGAAAGTGTAGTTAGGCAGCATAGGATATTGGTTTGTAGGATGACGTTGGTTATCAAGAAGAGGAGGAGGAGTGTGAGGGCAGCACCAAGGATCAAATGGTGGAAATTGAAAAAGGGTAATTGTGAGGTGGAATTCAGGGATGAGTTAAGGCAGGCACTGGGTGGCAGTGAAGAGTTACCAAATAGCTGGGTAACTACAGCAGAGCTAGTAAGGGAGACGGCTAGAAAGGTGCTTGGTATCACATCTGGACAGAGGAAGGAGGACAAGGAGACCTGCTGGTGGAATGAGGAAGTACAGGACAGTATACAGAGAAAGAGGGTGGCAAAGAAGAAGTGGGATTGTCAAAGAGATGAAGAAAGTAGACAAGAGTATAAGGAGATGAGGTGCATGGCAAAGAGAGAGGTGGTGAAGGCTAAGGATAAGGCGTATGAAGAGTTGTATAAAAGGTTGGACACTAAGGAGGGAGAAAAGGACCTGTTCTGATTAGCTAGACAGAGGGACCGAGCTAGGAAAGATGTGCAGCAGGTAAAGGTGATAAAGGATAATGAGGGAAACATACTCACAAGTGAGGAGAGTGTGTTGAGGAGATGGAAAGAGTACTTTGGGGGGTTGATGAATGAAGAGAATGAGAGGGAGAGAAGGTTGGATGATGTAGGGATAGTGAATCATGAAGTACAATGGATTAGCAAGGAGGAAGTAAGGATAGCTATGAAGAGAATGAAGAATGGAAAGACTGTTGGCCCAGATGACATACCTGTGGAAGCATGGAGGTGTTTAGGTGAAATGGCAGTGGAGTTTTTAACCAGATTGTTTAATGAAATCTTGGAAAGTGAGAGGATGCCTGAGGAATGGAGAAAAAGTGTTTTGTTACCGATTTTTAAGAATAAGGGTGATGTGCAGAACTGTAGTAACTACAGAGGGATTAAATTGATCAGTCACAGCATGAAGTTATGGGAAAGAGTAGTGGAAGCTAGGTTAAGAAGGACGTGATGATTAGTGATCAGCAGTATGGTTTCATGCCAGGAAAGAGCACTACAGATGCGATCTTTGCTCTGAGAGTGTTGATGGAGAAGTATAGAGAATGTCAGAAGGAGTTGCATTGTGTTTTGTAGACGTAGAGAAAGCATATGACAGGGTGCCTAGAGAGGAGTTGTGGTATTGTATGAGGAAGTCAGGAGTGTCAGTAAAGTATGTAATGGTACAGGATATGTACGAGGGTAGTGTGACAGCGGTGAGGTCTGTGGTGGGAGTGACAGATGCGTTTAAGGTGGAGGTGGGGTTACATCAAGGATCAGCTCTGAGCCCTTTCTTATTTGCAATGGTGATGGACAGGTTGACAGACGAGATCAGACAGGAGTCCCCGTGGACTATGATGTTTGCAGATGACATTGTGATCTGTAGTGAGAGTAGGGAACAGGTGGAGGAGACCCTGGAGAGATGGAGATATGCTCTAGGGATAAAAGGAATGAAGGTCAGCAGGACTAAGACAGAATATATGTGTGTGAATGAGAGGGAGGATAGAGGAATGGTGAGGATGCAAGGAGTAGAGGTGGCGAAGATGGGTGAGTTTAAATACTTGGGGTCAATAGTTCAGAGTAACGGTGAGTGTGGAAGAGAGGTGAAGAAGAGAGTACAGGCAGGATGGAGTGGATGGAGAAGAGTGTCAGGAGTGATTTGTGACAGACGAGTACCTGTAAGAGTGAAAGGGAAGGTCTACAAGAAGGTAGTGAGACCAGCTATGTTATATGGGTTGGAGACAGTGGCACTGACAAAAAGGCAGGAGTTTGAGCTGGATGTGGCAGAATTAAAGATGTTAAGATTTGCACTGGGTGTGATGAGGGTGGACAGGATTAGGAATAGGTATATTAGAGGGTCAGCCCAGGCTGGAAGGTTTGGAGACAAAGCCAGAGAGGCACAATTACGTTGGTTTGGACATGTGCTGAGGAGGGATGCTAAGTATA
>NC_056746.1:245445419-245450419 GCF_019279795.1 Protopterus annectens | reverse complement strand
TCAAACCTATCCTTTGAAGAAAATAAATTATAAATGGAATTAAGAAATGATGAGAGAATACATGTAATGAAACCGGATAAAGGGGGAGGGGTGGTCCTTATGGAGCATTGGGACTACCCAGCTAAGATGTTGGAAATTCTCAATAATGATTTACGTTATTCAGTGGTATCCAAAAATGAAGTGAAAATTTCCTATAGAAGAATTAACCTCATGTTAGAGAACAATTTAATGCGGGGCCTTATAGATATGGAATTGTACCACTTTTTAAGGGTGCCTAACCCAATTATACCAGCTATCTTTGGAATTCCTAAGCTACACAAAGGGATCGCAAACCCACCCTTGAGGCCCATTGTTACATCCAGGGGTTCAAAAACACAACCCATGGCTATTTTTTGTTGATACAAAAGTTAAAAATTTTCATATAAAATACCCTCATATTCTCATAGACTCTTGGGATTTCTTGAAGAAAATTGGAAAAACAGAATTTTTTGTGAATTCTATATTTCTGACTATAGATGTCAGAGATTTGTTTTCAGTGATTCCTCATGAGATCGGAATGGATCGCTTTGAACAGATGATTTCAGAATTTGGTTTCCTAACAGCTGATGAATATGGGTTAGTGTTGGAAAATATGGAAACAGTTTTAAAATACAACTATATATATTTCCAGGGAGATATTTACCATCAACTACATGGGGTGGCTATGGGCTCCTCATGTGCACATATATATGCCAATATAGTTATGCTGTATTGGGAGAAACATTTTGTTTTCAGATCCCATTACTCAGATTATATCTGAGAATATTATAGATTGTTGGATGATATTCTTATAGTTTGGGGGGTGACGACTTGATACCAGAATTTATGAATTATTTGAACCATACTACAAGTTTTTTGGAGTTTACTTATAACATTGATGCTGAGGAGGTCCATTACTTGGATGTTAAAATAACAAAAGACAAACAGAAGAATACATATAAGTCAAGCATATTCCAAAAGAAATGCTTCTCCAATTCATATTTACACTATGATAGTGACCATCCATCATTTTTAAAAAACAACATTCTTAAGGGTCATATAGTTTGCTTTGCCCGGATGACATCTGATAGAGATGAATTTCTGAAAGAAATGGAATTTGTCCATCAGTTATTTAAGAAAAGAGGATATCCCGATAGGGTTATTGGTCCTATAAAAGATAGTATTATACAAGGTAGGGGCAATACATATAAGCCACTAATTAATACTGAAAGTATGTATAGACAGAGGGAAGAGAACATCAAGGATGGCAAGGAACAGTGTTTGGAGTCTAATCCATATTTGATATTGACCTACCATAACAATATTGGATGGGTCAAAATATGTATTAATATTGTTTGGAACATTTTTAAGAGAATACCCTCCAAAGTTGAAAGTTTTTCTAAACCCCTGAGGATTAGCTTTAGGAGGAACAAGAATCTTAAAGAAATTTATGAACAGAAGAGGGTAGAGACAACTAGGGGAACTAGTACTAGAACAGGTACATTTAAATGTGAGAGGTGTACACAATGTCCACATTTAGCTGGCAAAAATGAATTATATATCCCTGGTATTAAATATTTGTTGAAAGCCAAGAAATATTCTAGTTGCTATACAAAGGGGGTAGTTTACCTGGCTTATTGCACAGTATGCTTGGGCATACTATATAGGCAAGACAGAACGATGCCTTAGGCAATGCATATATGAACACATGAGGGATGTAAATAAGAAAAATGAATATAGTGCATTATATAGGCATAGATTAGTAAGTTACCAAGCGGAATTCAAGTCTTGGGTGCTGGAAGAAGTAATACCCAATGAGAGGGGAGGTGAATGGGAAACAAAACTTGAAGTTTCGTGAGTTGATTTGGCAACTTAGGTTGGATGCGGTCCACTATAATGGCCTTAATGACCATTTAGCTATTACCCCGATTCTCAAATTGAAAGCAGCAGACCCAAAAAGGGTAGAGATGCACAATTAATTGAAAATGTATTTTAATTTAAAATATGTGTATGTATGTGCATACATGTATTATATTATATCATGCTATATATTAAATGCATACAAATTATAAATATATGTATTTATTTATTAATATATTTTAATTGTTTTAACATATTGCTTAGTGTTGCAATTTATGTATATTTATATGTAGTAATTTAAGGTGCATTTTTTTCCAAGGATTAAATTATTGGTAACTTGAGCTTTAAATTTTGGTGACTAGATAATTAGTTTGTTAAATACACAACCAATGAGCTGTGTTATTTAGATGGAGAGGTACATTTAAATGTTTCAAGTATTTCATGTATTGATTCTGATGAAGTCTCTGACTATGAGATGAAAGCGCTTAATCCTTGAACTGCATTGTATTTTGTGACCAAATAAATTTATGAAGTGAATTGCTGTGGATTGAATTTGCTACTTTATGGTTTATAATTTGTACAGCCTTTATTGGAATACTGCCTATTTTGGTTACAGTGAAGATTTCTTCGATACAAGTTATCTCCCAAGAAATGTTGTTTCTCAGGCATTTGTAATACAGCTCTTTTTGCCCATTGACATGTGTGCTGGTGAGAGGCAGTCTTAGCAGTGGAATATTCTAATTCCAGAACTTTAAGATTACAGCCTTCATAGTTTTTGCTACAGCTCTTTCTCATGAGGTCATTTACCCTCACCTTGACCACTAGAGTAAGAACAGTGTGGTCTAGATATTGGCTGCCTGAATTCCCACTCACACACAAATGTTTTCATCCCTTACTTATTTACCTTGGACCATAGTTAGATATGAGAATTAGATATTATTTGGGTAATGCTGCAATTACCGATGACAAAGGAAGTAATAGCATTTTAGAGGTTTACTGACACAAACTTAGAAATTCGACTACTAGAAGACTTCACAGCCAAAAGATGGCTATATCAAAAATCATTGCTAAGAAAAGAAATCCAGTCTAATTTTATTTCAGGTCAGAAATATTTTCTGTCTTTGGTGTGATGTCAAAAGCTGCCAAAATAATAGTTCTTCAGCAACTTATGAAAATATTAGAGAAGATGGATGAATCATATCTGGGAATAATAAAGCATGAAAAAGATAAGATGTAATGTTTTGGCTAAGAAAGTCAACTCCTACAGAACAAATAGTTCAAATTTTGCCATTTGCAGTGTATATCATAATAATGATGAAAAGCAAGAAATACCCCATTCCAGAGTGTCCGTAAAGTTGAACATGTACATATCTGTTCCATTTCAGGGAAGCTGTGTATCCCATATGCATGGAATATTGTTTGAAGGTCCCTGGAATGATCTAGCTTTTCCTAGTGTCTGTCTGTTTAATGTATTAAAATTTATATTCCTGAGACAAGGAATAACTGATGTTCTTCATCTAATAGTTCTCCATACACTTGTGATAAATATACTCTGCTCAACATATTTACTTTATGGTATTCCTTGTCTCATTTTATAGACTAAACAACATTGTTGTAATCTATGATGCCTTACACAAGGACCTTTTAATTCTCTCTCTGCAAATGGTGTGATCTTTTCACCTGCATTTCTTTACCACAAACACACTTGTGGAATTGTTTTCGTACACCACTGCTAAAACAGTTTTTTTTTTCTTTTGCATTTACAAATGCCCTTTAACATAGGCAGCTGATATATTTGATTGTAGGTTCACAGCTTCTGTATCATTTTGACTGGCATCACTGTCATAATTAAAGTATAGCATTTTCATTTGTTATTAGTTTGTTCAGTATATCAGAACTTATTTTATTCATAATCAATTCACAAGCTATATCTTGTTCTAACAACTTTCTTAGAGACATAGTTATCAGAGACACATTACGTACAAACTTTGCAAGATACTGCTTTATTTCAGGAAACCTCTGCAATGCCTGCTTGTTCATCCTTGGCATTTGTATGGCTGTTCATGTTTTTTCTAGACCTCACTTTATACCATTTGATATTAGAATATGACTTATGCATTTTTAGGCTCATTACTCAATTTTACATTCATGTTTATTTTGCTTGAAATGATGATGTCTTATTTTTTTCCATCAAAGTTATTAATCTCTTGTTATGGTCATCTTGAGTTTGATCACATTAATAGATAATCAGTTATGTTTACAGCACCTTTCAAGTTTTTAATTACCTGGGAAACAGAATAACTCAAGAGAGGACAAACACTAGATGTAAATGTAAAAACAAATTGTACTATCCCAATGGCATGTTAAATGTTCACAGTTTGGACATTTCCTGATCTAGTTTATCTGCAGAAATTCTGATTTGCATTTAGCACTGAGAAAGCTTAGCATTTGATATGTTTTTGTAGCACTATTTCAAATATATAGTGGATAGGTAATGTACTTTCTTAATTACCTTTTTAGAGCTTGCAAATCAATACACATGGAGATAATGTCTTTATAACAGAGACCACACTATTTACCCATTTTGATGACTCTAACTACTTTCTAATGACATCTATGTTTTCCATTTTCTTTCAGTGCCTACCCATCATTTGAGTATGTGAGCTGTTTCTCTGAAACAGGATATCTTAGCTTTTATTTTTATGTGACAGTTCCTGCAGATTTCCTAAGCCTATAAACAAATAGTAATGTAAGACATCATTAGTATGGCTCTACAAAGTATTTATGATGTGTCTGCAGCAGTGTGAATGATTTAATTATACATGGCCTCAATTACTTATTTGAACACATGTAGTCTATGCTTTTACATTTACATTTCCTAGATTCTCACAAACCATATGACACAAAATATTATAGTTAACCTCTTTAAGTGTCACTATTTGAAAAACCAAGACTGACTTGGAATGGTTTATTGGCAGGTTTTGACCAATGATGCCCATATCCAGTGACCAACATATTTTAACAATATGCATACAGCTTCCTCTTAAATATTTTCCATTTCCAGATGTTTAAAGGTATTTTACGATAGGATATTGAACTCTACACCCATAAATAATTTATTT